>NC_134112.1:69387500-69687500 GCF_040939455.1 Microcebus murinus
GACAGAGAGATTGAAGAAGAGCCTTTATCTGAAGATCTGGAATGAGAACTGACTTGTAAAACCTCAGCGTGAAGGGACATATCACTGACCTTCATAACCACTCCACAACCATGAATATTTGACAAATTTTTACTGTGACTATTTATTAAGCATGGATAAAGGAGACAGCCCTAAAGGAACTTATTAAGCCAGCCCTTTGGGATTCAGTACCAACAGGCAAATTGCTTGTTTTCTTCTCTTTTTTTTTTAGAAAAAAAGACAAAAACTGATTTTCTTGAAAAAAATGAACTGTTCTTTCTATAATGGCTTTGCCCATTTAAAAAATGTGGCTCTTAAGGGTTCATGAAATGACTGAATATGAGGATACATGTCCTGTAGAAAGCAAATGCGCCTCATATACTGCCAAAAATAGTGTTAGTTTCATTAATGTGAATTTTCCAGCATTCAGTAGTTGTAATGTTAGAAACAATTGCTGGTCAAGTTCAACTTGTTGCTATTGTTTTTAATTTGCACAGGAGTAGTATCAGAAATTAGTGTCACTGCTTGTATCTAGCTGAATTTTAAACAACAGAACATTAGTTTTTTATGTTGGTGCCACCAACTGTAAATGACATAAGTTAGTTATTACAAAACACAGTAATTAGACTGTTGCAACCATCTAAAACCTTAGGCTTCCAGTCTGTGCTGTTAGTGTTAAGATGTAAAGTGCAATCCTAAGCTAACATTATCTGTGCAAGCACCATAGAAACATTTGCATATCTGCATAGATCTTACAACTGTACTCTTTACCTCCTTGTGATAAAGCTTTGTCTACCTGCAAACACAGTCAAAGGCTACAGCTGCAAACCAAAGCCAACTCTAACCATGGCCAAGAGCTCAAGGACAGAAGCAGCCACATGCTTTGGTCAGCCTTCTGTAAACTTCAATTAGTACAAAGGAACCTTTTCCATGAACTACCTGCTGTTTTCTGATGACCTCTGGGATCTTTTCATTTAGCCCTAAACAAAGAAACAAATATGACAAAAACCACAACTAAAAAAGTTAATTTCAGTCACAGAGTAATCTTCTGAGGCCAAAAGTCCATCTAAATGCAATGAAGATTTGCTTTCATTAAAGACAGAGGTGATGACAAAATCTGCAGTGGAAGTTATGATATGCTAGAAAGCAACAAATGTGGATCACTGACCAAAACAATTATGTACTTGATGCAAATGCAGATTGCATATTGTTATATATAGAGTACTTTGTGTTTTTGTTTTCCCTCATTCAGTCAGTTATTTTCAGTGGTGAATACATGTTGTTAGAAGATGTCTTGTATGGTCTTAATCTTTGTTGTGTACTATTTTTTTATAGTCTTAAGTTATAATGAAAAAACAAAAAGTAGGAACCAAACATAAAAGGTCTAGTAAAGCCAAAAATTAATTTCATATTGATTTTAAAGTGATCTAGCTGAGTTTTTACACTGAAAGCAAAGATTATAGCAATTGTAGTCCATGGTATTTATTTTCAGTCAAACCAAAGTTACATATAATTCTGCCTCTGCTTATACGGGATATTAACACTAACAATACACTCCCTACAAAGACTTGCGCAGGCCAAATTGTTGGAATGCTGGTTTTCTTGACAACTCCAAACCCCAAAACTATGATAATGCGTTATGGTGTAGTTGAAAATAGCATAGTCAGATGTTTGCTTAAAAACTAGAAACTTTACGTGTTGCTTTTCATGTGCTGTGCCAAGTCTTGATAATACTTTTTCCCCCAACCAAGGGACCTCATAACCTGATTATGGTTATTGCTTTACAAACAGTTTTGACAGAAGGTGGCTGCTAGAGCTTAACATACCCGTTCCATGTGATGGAACCGGTTCTTGCAAACTAAGCTCATCATTGATTCTTTGCTGAAGTCAGCAAATAGAGTTAGCGAGATACCCAGTCATCTATCACACCAAATAAAAGGACATAACGGCTTTCAAAAGGGTTTTCCCACTTACCCAAAAGGCTTTCTGAAAGCTTCTACCTCTGCAAAAAAAAAAAAAAAGAAAAAAGAAAAAAAAAAAAGAAAAAAATTAGAACAATTATGGCAGATTGCATGAAACGTGAGAACGTCACAGTAACTGCTACTTTTCATTATGTTTGTCTTTGGGTCATGATCAACGAACCGGAAGTTTACAATATGGTATCAAAAGAAAGATGGGTATTGTGAAGGATGGTTTTCAGTCATCTAGGATCCTGCTGTAAGGATTCTCTAAAGGGAAAATGGGTCTTTCAGGTGCATGTTCAAAAGGCTTTGATGGACTGGAAGTAACTGTGAGAGTTGTACCATCAGGAGGGTGGCCTAAGACTACAATGCTAAAGTATGCATACCTCAGTTACAAAACTTTTGAAAGGAAGTCTCAGCCACAGAATGCATATACCTGTAGAGTTTTGCATGGGTTTTATATGAATACAATTTTAAAAAATAGCTGCTTGCACATTATACCAGAAAAACCTCCAAAACTGCAATTGCTTTGAAAATAGATTTTAGGTTTTTTGGAGTTTTCTGAAATGCTTGGTCTGTATTTTGATAATTGTGCATATTATGTAAAAATGTTGGTGGACCCATAAATGACCAGACTTTTTCTAAGAAAAATGTTGCTTTAATGCATTTCATGAATTTTTACTCTTATATCATTGCTTGCTAGGAATAGCAAATCTGCTTTTCTGCATCTGCTTTGCGTAGCTATTGTAAGGCTTTGAACTAATGTATGTATTTATTGCTTGAACTTCTGTGCATACCTTATAAAGCATAATGTCTGACAATTTAAATGGCTCATGTATTCTTGCTTCTATCATAAGCTGATTATGGGGACTATGATCTTTTGTATACAGCAAATTTTAAACTGTAGCACAAACATCTGTTTATGTATTGGTGGAATATACCTGTTTTATTTATCTTTTTTGAGGTAAACTAATTTTTGATACTTTTCATTACTGTGTACTATGTTCATACTTTGAATTCTCTGACGTTAGAAGTCATGGTTGAGAATTGTAACAGCTGTTATTCGTTCTGTATTCATGGCTTTCACTGCTGAATAAAATAAAGGACCAAACCTAGGATTTGAAAGAAAACTGTCTACCTCTAACACCAGGGAGTTATCAGATTTTATTTTACATAGTTTTAGTCTACAAAGACACAATTGCTTAAACCTAGTGGGCTTAAGGCTTATATTCTATGTGGTTGGATTCATGGCACAGTTGTACTGTTTGAAAATCAATTAAAATTTTATGTGAATGTTACAAGTATTTGGTAGAATTACCACTAACTGGGATTTCTTTAGATAACTCAGATTTGGAGAAAATGTCATCAGCATTCTGTGTCTACAGCTGCTTAACTTCATAAGAATGCATTTCTTTGTGATTAGGGAATCGAAGAATAGTCAGCTAGGAATAGAGCTACAGAAGTACACTTAAAATAAACCATCCTGGACTTTAATGTCCCTGGGCAGATTCAGTCACAAAATCCAATATGATATTTTGTAAAGTTTTCAAGTTGGGCGTTTACACTTTGGAGAATTTATGAGGCTTCATCTTACACATGCCAATATTAATGCATATTTGGACAATAGCTTTACTAATGCCATAAAGCTATTGAAAGGAACATGGCTTACTCTTTTATTTCACTAGTTCAGGTTGCAATACAAGGGTTTTTTTTGTCCATGAACACTTGGCAAATTTTATTTAGCAAAAAAGAAGGATGTACATTTTACTATAGAATTAATGTATGAACAGTGTGTCACTGCTGTTGGATGTAAAAATGTATATGAAACCATTTCATTCACCTGACTACATTTCTGAAGTATAAATAAAAAAATCTAATTCTTTTTGACCCATTTATAACCACTAGGATTTTATTCTTTCGGAGAGACCATTCTTCCATGCCAGAGCCAAGTCATAAATTTGTGTACACACATCCCACAATTTGTTTAAAATCATTTCCTTAGGAATTGGGGATTCATAAACCAGACTCAAATTTAGTCAATAAAGGTGGGGGCTGCCTGTCAAATGCATTCCATTTAAAACTATCTTCAGGTTCAAAATTACCTCCCCACACAATCATCTCATGTATTTATGTTTTTATTCTGACAGAATTTGACATCATAAATTCTGAACCTTAAAAAATGCCAGGGGAAAACATGAATACTCTTTTTAACTTTATGACTTTTTTCATTTTATCCTCTTTTTTATTGTTATTATTATTATTATTATTATTGCCTCTAAATATCAGTCACACCCATGGCATCCTGCCATGGTTCAGGGGAATGTACAGGAATAGAGTAAGTAGCTTTCCAAGGGAATGCATTTTAGGATATTAGTGATCCGTTACAGACCTATATTAGTGACAAAACCAGGCAAGATAGAATCTTTGTATAAGGAAAATTTACCTGTTTTTTAAATCTCAATATATATTTCTAAAGCTATCATAACCAGGAGTAAAAGGAAAATGAATATGTTGAGTATATTTTTATTTTATGCATAATTTAATGTTCTCTGTCATCCTAGTGAAAGGATACCCTGACTAAAGAGCTTTCCACAGGATAAAAAATTATTTAAAAGAAATGTGAACATGAGATTAATTTTTTTGAACCTTAGAATTCACTTTTTTACTATCAATTAGTTAAAAGTAATGATTAACAACTTGTCCTGTCCAGAATATTTTGTGAACTTACTAAAGGCTATATAATAAGATGTGAATCCAGTCCTGGTATTTTTGGTGATATAGGGAGAACAATTTAAAGATTAAAACTAACAAGAAAGAAGTAAAACTGATTTGGTAAATGTTTTATCCCTGAACCTAAATTCAAACTCAAGTCATCCTATAGTTTAAAACACTGTGTCGCCCAGATATATTGTGTTGTCAGTGGAGGATTCATCTGCTTTACAAAAAGTTGGTCACTAAAAAATTGCTTCTGAATTTTTAAAAAGAAAAGAAATGCAACTTAGAATCTAACTTAGCAGACTAGAAATACAAATGGCAAGTCACATTGTAACTATTTCCCTGGACGGGAGTAATGAAAGCTAAGCATCCAACTCCTTACCTTTTCAAATCTTTTACAAAATGATATTAAGACAAATTCTAACATTCAAATGCTGATGAACAAAAAAGAACCTAAGCTACATTTTTTCACTGTTTTTCAGTTTTTAAACTGCATAGAAAACTTTTTAAACACTGGGGCACACAATAATTGCAAGGGAATGTGTAACTTGAGAAAATAAAGTGTGGCATCACCCACAATTTGACATATTGCTCCTTTTACCCTCCCCATGTTCAGTCACCATCAACACAGCCTCAAAGGAACCAGATGACACCGTAGCAAATGGAAATATCAGCAGTAGTGAGAGAATTAAAGAGTTCATGATTTTCTGGGAAATTTGTACCTTACAAGTGACTCTGCTGTCTACATGCTTTTGCACGCACACACACAAACTTGCCTTCAAAAGAAAACAAAATCAAAACCTTAAGTACCAAATGTACATTGTTGATTTCATGCTCTATTTTGAAGGTTTACTTAAAAGTCCTTGTTATAAATATCAGCCAATCTGTTTTCTAAAGTTGAAGCTGCTCTTATGCCCTAATCGCATGAGTCTTTAGTTTCCAACACTCCCGAAGAAAATAAAAATGTCTGCATTACAGGAATTGACCCTCCCTTCATATTTTAGTTTCATTGAGGTCAAAGATTTGATAATGAACATTCACATTCAGAGGGTAGGGTGAACAAAAAGAAGGAAAGAAAATGAAAAGAGTTATTAAAGAAAATGTTCCTGCTATGACCAGACGTATATGTGTTTTTTCAACTCTTCATGTCATGATTGTAAAACTGAAGAGGTCATCGATTTGAAACTGGACTAGCAAGATGATTCCTTTCTCAACCACTTGTAGTGATAGCAATTTGCTATTGCCCTGTGGAAATTGTGCAGAGCAGCATGCATGTTCCCATATTAATACCCAGGGATGTTGATATAATGCAAAGCCCCTAAGCCACTATTCTCTTCATCCCTGTGGAAGCAGCGACAGAACACCTGACCTGGCCTCACTACTTAACTTTTCTTTAAATATACTGAAATATATTAAATTAACATTTATAAATTGCCAATCCTCTTTGATCAAATGTTGGGGGGGGGAGACTCACAAGAAGTCTCAGGAAAAAGTTATAAAATTAAAAAATGACATTTCTTCTAATATGAGGTTACTATGATCATAAATTCACCCATCTTCTATAAGCCAAAATAGAAGCTTTTCATAAAAATTTTAAAAAGCTAAGAAATATTTGGCACCAAGTTGAGTCCTTGGAATTGAACTGTACACCAATATTTAAATGTTTTATTTAGTGCCCTTCACCAAAGAAAGGAGCTCTAGATAGCTAATCCACAAGACACCAAATCAACAGAGCCTCAATAGAAATATTTCATTTGGTAATTTAGACCTATATGCTGAAAATCTTATAATAATATCAAAAGCTTGCTAACAATGCTGTGCATTTCTTTCCAGTCTTGGCCTCTTTGAGAATAGAGATTAGTTCAAAGATAATTTTTTTAAAAGATTGCAAAGAATTAAGCAAATGAATTTTAAAACCATTTTACAGATTATACTATGAAAAGCTATGTGAGCCTCATGCAATAATCCAACATGTTTGATTGTTCTCAGTCTCAGACACCTGGATCTCTTTCTTATTCACCCCTATTGAAGGTTTAATGCTCAATCTGATACATAATCAATTATTTGTGTTATCTGACAATACTTATTTCACCTTTAACTTTTCCATCATTTTAGAAATAGTCTTATGGTAGTCTCTACTACAAAATGGGAATATTTCATTAATTTTCTCCTCTACACAAATTATTAGCTATTATTACATAATGTATGCGGAAAGGGTAGTCTTGGGCAAATAATCGTTAATATCCTAATTTTCTAAAGGAGACGTTTTGGCACTGTGTTATTTCTCGTGTTTAGAAAAATTATTGGATCCCTTGAAAAGCACATATCAAAGTTTGAGAGACGGTCACATTAAGATCAGGCATCAAAAGAGGCTTCAAGCACCTTGGCAGAAGGTATATGACATATTAGCTCATATTTCCAAAAAATCTAATTAAATCAAGAGAAAAAGGTTTTAATACTGTATGCTAAAGAATTCATATATTATGGCTTGAACAAAAGACTTCAGCTTCTCAGTCACTTCCTCTTCCAGCTATAAATTAGGTTCTTAGTGCTGGCAGCACGGTCCCCGCCTTCTGGGCCAGAGTGCCGTAAGACTCTCAGGGAACTCAGATCACAAGTGAAGTCAGCCTCCAAGGTGGAGAGTGACAGCTGGAAGAAACTCTAGTCTGTCCATCTGTCTGTCTCTCTTTTCAAATGGGAAAAGGACTGTGTAACCCTAGGTGACACTGAACATTGACCCAAATTCCTATGGAAAATTCCATGATTCATCCTACTTTCACTCCCTAGCCTAAATGATCAGACAGGCAGAACTCATTAATGACAATCTTATCTGCAGGACTCTGGCCACATTTATTTCATTTGACATTATATTTCCAGGGTCTAACACAGTGTCAGGCACATAGTAGCTACTCAAGAAAAATTCGCTGAATAAACATTTGAATGGATAATATAAATATACTTCTCACCCTGTGTTTTGTGATGGTTTTTCTACTTGTCTTTGAATTCTGAGATCTTTTGAGATAGCTGTTGGTACATGCAATACAGTAAGCACTTGATGAATCAATGAATCAACGAATCACTGAGGAAACTGGCCAGGTGGTAGAGAATTGCTCAAAGGAAAAAAAGACATTCTATAAAAAAGACATCTGCACTCAAATGTTTATAGCAGCACAATTCACAATTGTAAATATGTGGAAACAACACAAGTTCCCATCAATCCATGAGTGGATTAATAAAATGCGGTATATGTATACCATGGAGTTCTACTTAGCCACAAAAAAACAATGGTGATCTAGCACCTCTTGTATTCTCCTGGATAGAGCTGGAGCCCATTCTAATAAGTGAAGTATCACAAGAATGGAAAAACAAGCACCACATGCACTCACCAGCAATTGGTATTAACAGATCAACACTTAAGTGTACATATAGTAATAACATTCATTGGGTGTGGGGCAGGTGGGAGGGGGATGAGTGATGGGTATATTCACAGCTAATGGGTGTGGTGCGCACCGTCTGGAGGATGGACATGCTTGAAGCTCTGACTCGGATGGGGCAAAAGCAATACATGTAACCTAAATATTTGTACCATCGTAATATGCTGAAATAAATAAATAAGGTCTTATTACTTCTAAGTCCTTTCTTCTGTCTCTTCCCCTCAAATGATTTTTATATGGTGACATCCCTCCCAGCTACCATTAAGATATATGTATTCACCTATAATAAAATTGGCTATTCACACCTTCAAAAAAGAAAAAAAAAGCCTTCAGCTTCTCATAAACAATTATATTGAAACCCATTAGGAGGTTAGTAGGTAGCAACTTTAGTAATCACTGTAACTACACTCAAAAGGTGGATTTTAAGTCAATAAGCTTTATTTTCTGATGGGGCCACAAAAAGCATCCACTCACTTGCCTTTTGACATTTAGGAAAATACAGTATTGAAAAATTTAAATTTTTTGTGACTGAACTAATCTCTAGCCTGGTTCAGTGTGCGAGCCTCCCTATTCCACCTTGTTGGCAAGAGAGCTTTGGTGGGGAGCTAACCAGCTGGGATGTGTCTAACAGTGCAATTGAACATAGGATCCAGGCCTGAAATAGAAACTGGTTTCATGTCATCTGCCAACTCTGATGCAGAGTGGCTGCCTGGAGTGCCTGACACATAGTAGACGCTCAATAAATACCTGATGGATTCTGAGGCCATATCCTCATTTTACAAGAAAATGTCCCATCACGTACTGGTGAATTCTGCCATGGGACAGGAAAGGGAGTAGGACATGAGGTCCTCTGGCTTGCCAATCCACTTTTGGTCTCTCAGTGGCAATGAGACCAGAGAAGTGTTCACACTGTGGTCCAAAACCCTGAGGGTTACTCAAGGATGGGATCCATGAATTGTGAATAATTTTGAATCGGGATGTTTAGGACTAAAACAGGTTAAGTAGAATGTGTAATTTGTGAAAATTTTACATTTGGTGAATTTCTGTTATACCTAAAGCCCCAATTGTTGTGCTTGGTACACACTCAGGGACTATCCAAAATTATTCCATTCTTAAGGAACTGAGACACATAGTAAGTTGCATATGGAGGCTCTTTCAGGGAAAGCTGAACCTTTTAGGGCTGCAGGATGGTTTCCTACAGCCCTGCGGGAGTTGTAGAGTCCACGGCACAGGTCACAGCACTCCACAGCTGGCCATGACAGTCCTTGCCTATCAGCACCGTCTCCCTCCACCTTTCCCTGTCCTGCCTGATGCTATCTGTGCAGCTACAGGTGGGGTCCCCTCTGCCTGCTGCTGTAACCCCTCCATCACCACTGGGGTCTCTGGGAAAACTGCCACCACATAGCCGCCTCTCTCGACAAGATCCTGCCCTGCCTCTGCCCCCATTGTCTCTTTCTGGAATAGAAGAATCTCCGCCATTGTGTTAAACTGCATTTTAACACAGGCATTTTGTAGCCAACAGCTGCAAGACAAACCTGAAGTTACCCATATTGTCATAGAGATAAAGCTCTCTTTCATTTGACTGACCCTTTTGGGTTATTACAACCTCGAACCTTCCCCTGTCCTTAGGAGCTTGGCTTCTCTTCTCTCAGAGACAGGACTGGGTCTGAGGGTAACTTGACTATTTCTAGGTAGAGAAAAAAAAACCACTTAAATGATAATAAAACTTTAAATACTGCAATGATACCACAATGATATTTCTGTCTCTTTCTCAACTTTTTAGTCCCTTCTCAGATCATGTTTGATGGCCCTGGCATCTTCTCCCTCCACCATCATCACCACCCTCTTATCAAAAGTCTCGGTCACACAAGTAAGCCAAACGTTTCATCTGTGTCTGTTATTAGGCCCCAAGGAAAATAAACTCCTCTCCCTCAAGAAACCAACACTAGCAGTCACAGGTATGTCCAAGTTGAACAGACAGAATAAGCTCACTCTACCCCCTCGCTCTACCATTCTAGGGCAGATGTGTGGAAAAGGATTTCTGACTATGTATGACCATTAGCCTGAGGGTTGATGCTAAGGTCCCCCTCAGACCACCTTGCCACCACCCTTTTTCCTCCTTACCATTCTCACATCAGTACTCGGGCTCCTCAGAGCTAAGGTGAAGGGTTGGCCAGGGTTTGCTCCCTTGAAAGATGTTGGATTAGGAGTTTGATTCCAACGTGACTCTCAGTGCAGCTGTCCAAATATGTTGTCGATATATCCAGGAATCAGACTTCAGGAGCTGATGCTTTAAGAACCTTGTAAAATTCTTCGCCCCTCTAGTTGAGATTACCTATCTAATGCTCATTTTAGATGTGAAATGAGTGCCTGCTCTAAGACTCAGCAATCGCATAGGATCTTACCAGAAACAAGTAAGCCACAAAATCCTAAATAGCAATACCAGCAAATGTAACAAGGGAACTTGAAGGAAGTTTCAGGCCTATGGACTAGGTAGCAAACTATCACATAATTTCCCTTATTGACACTTTTTGGAAAAAAAACATATTGAGTAGAAAAAAAAATCGCTCTCATCCAAGTTAACATGTCCTATCTAAAAATGGTGTGTAATTGAATCAAGGAAGCCAGCCCAGCACATGGGTGTGGAAGGCATTGAACTAGGTCTCTGGAGACATAGCTTCTACTGTGATTCTTTCACTGATTCAGTGGGTTGCCTTGGACAGATTACTTCACCTTCTGGGTCACAGTCTGCTCATCTGTTTAGGAAAAAAAAAAAAAAAGGTGCTTCAACAGATGCCCTTGAAGGTCCCTTTCAGCTTCAACATCATCTGATTCACTCTCTTAAAAATCTAAACCTGATGACTAAATTCAGTAATCATGATCTAAGAAATTATTTTTTCAAAAGGTAAAAAGAAAGCAAATGTGTGCGGCTTTCAAGAGCTAATCAATATCCAACTTCAATAAATAATGAGTAATTTGTTCTGATTGAGGGAAGCTGGCTTGGAATGAGGAGACTGGATGACTCAGAATCACAAATTTTGGTTTCTGAGCTATTTCACCACTAATTGGCTGTACAGCTATGGGTCAAAATAGCTGGCTGTGCCTTTTTACATTGAGAGTGCTGTGAGAAAGAGAGGGAAAAAAACTAGATAAAGGAATGGGGTAGAACATGAAGGCAGGAGGAGGAAAAAGTCACTGGCGGGCTGGTCGGGAATGATTCTGAATCCGCCCGCAAAAGCCTGAGGGTTTCCTAGTCTCATAGTCAGGTTCCTTAATTGAGGAATGGGAGTGATGAGAATGCCTACTTTACAAGACTTCTGGACAAAAGACTTAATTAGTCATTTCACTCATTTGTTCAACAAATACTTATTTGGTGTCCTCAATGACAAACCAGATCCTGCTCTGCTGCCCTTGTAGGAGCCCAGCAGCAAACAAAGCCCAGCAGAGAGCCCTACCCTCAGGGGACTCGCTTCCCAATTAGTATAAAAGGATCATAAGTACATGAGTACTAGGCAAGGCCTCAAGCGTAGGAATTGCTCAAAAAGTGTTAATGTCACTATTACTTTTAAGTGAAGGAAGAAATAGATAACGTTTAAAAATGTATCCATCAGAAACTTACTTGCATAGGAGATGACTTTTCAATATTAATAAGTCATTTGCTTTCTGTTCCATTGTTCTCCTTTTTCTTTTCTTTTTTCTCTTTGGTTTGTTCTCATTAAATATACCCAATTCGTAGGTTGCCTGTCCACTGACAGAAGGGGGAAAAGACCAAAGTATAAAGAAAAAGGATATAAATGGAAATTTGGTTGAAGAAAATGCAGGATCATTGCCTCCCTTTTCCCACAGGTGGTGGGAGTGGTCCATTGACCTCCGCCTGTAATTTTCTTTCAGATCTACTTTTATGGTCCACACCTACTATGCTTATCTGGGCTTTCCCTTTTGTGTTTCAAGAGTCCACTTGGGAAGCCAATATAAAACATTAACTATTTATTTCTCTTTGGAATTGCTGCCATAGCAATCTTAATTTTACTTCGAGAAATGTGGGTTCCTGGTTGAGTGGAGAAAAAGAAAAGTCTAACAAACTATAGACCAACGTTAATATTTTAAGACATTTTGCTACACTTCAATTGTATTTGTAATTTATTTTAGAATTTTCTAATACAAATAATATGGTTTATAATATATGTGGGTAAATTAATTTTACTAGATTCTAGATGTTGGGTCAGATAATATTTTAAGTTCCTTATTCAGTAACCCTACTCCAAAGATGGGGCAGTTAGCTTTGGAATAATGTAATCAGGTGTTTATAGAAAAAAAACAAAAAACAATAAAACCTCCAGAGGTGTTTTTAATAAGCACTTGACATAGCATTATCTAAATCTGCTTCAGGAGGTTTGCTAATTAGCAAAATGAATAGGAAAAACTTTTTATTAGAGGAGTGTGTAGATTTAAAATGTGTTATTGAATAATACAAGAGGTGCTATATCACCATTGCTTTTTGTGGCTGAGTAGAACTCCATGGTATACATATACCACATTTCATTAATCTACTCATGTATTGATGGGCACTAAGTCAAGTATCACAAAAATGAAAAACAAGCACCACATGTACTCACCATCAAATCGGTATTAATTGATCAACACTTATGTGCACATATAGTAATAATATTCATCTGGTGTCAGGCAGGCGGAAGGTGGGAGGAGGGGATGGGTATATTCACACCTAATGGGTGTGGTGCACACCGTCTGGGGGATGAACACGCTTGTAGCTGTGACTTGAGAGGGGCAAAGGCAATATATGTAACCTAAACATTCGTACCCCCATAATATGCTGAAATTTAAAAAAAGAAAAAAATGTGATTGGTTAGAGAAAAAATAATGTACAGGCCCTTCTGCCCTTGTAGAAAGAACTCAAGCCATCACTATAGCATCTTTTGAGTGGCACCAAATCCCTTTGGATCTGTGTAACACTACTTACCAGAAGATTCTTGTGGTGGTCTAAATGTTTGTGTCTTCCTAAAATTCACGTCAAAATTCTACTCCCCAAGGTGATAGTATTAGGAGGAGAAGCCTTTTGGAAGGTGATTAGTACACACAGGTGGAATCCCCATGGATGGGATTTGTGACCTTATAAAAGAGGCCCTTGGGAGATAGACAACCCTTTCCACCATGTGAGGACACAGTGAGACATCAGCATCTTTGAGACAGGGAGTGAGCCCTTACCAGACACTAAATCTGCTGGCACCTTGATTGTGGACTCTTCAGTCTCCAGAACTGTAAGAAATGAATGTATGTTGTTGATAAGCCACCTAGTCTAACTTATTTTGTTATAGCAGCACAAATAGACTAAGAGAATTCTCTTGTTCATTCTACTAGAAGGTTAACTGATCGTGTCCTCTGAGTGCATGTAATGCCTGGCTCTTATCAGAGTGCCCAAAATGCCAGAGAGTGGGGACATCCCTGACCTACAAGAACTGGCTAGAGAATGTTGTGTCTGTTTGGTAATAGAGGCATGTTCTTGAGGCAGAATTTAGTGTAAGACTCATTTTCATTATAATATACAATTAACCAGGGCAGAGGGGTTGTGGGATAGGAACATTAATGGCATCATCTCTACATCAAGGGCATCTAAATGTCACTTACCTTGACAATGGGTAAAAATCATGCATAACATGGCATTCACAGTGGGCAGTAATAAAGTGTGACCTAAGATGCTCTCATTAACTTTTTATTAAATATGTAATCAAAAGTGTAGTTTATTATATCTCAAACAAGAAGCAGTACAATTAATTAAAGTATGCACCTAAACTATCCACACAGTTTTGCCATCTTAACAGTAGCTTGTTTATGCTAGTAGCCAAGAAGCCTGAAGAGTGAGTGGCAATGAAATCACGAGAGGCATTTTCCACAGCTTGGTGAGAATTGAGTATTTTTCCTTGCAAGAAGTGGTCCAAAGCCTGGAAGAAGTGGTAGTCAGTTAGTGCAAGGTCTAGTGAATATGGTGGATGGCAGAGAGTTTCCAGGTCCAGGTGCTGTAGTCTGAATAACGTTGTTTGTGCAGCATGTGGCTGAGCATTGTCTTGCAAGAGGATTGATTGGCCTGTCTCTATTGACCAGTCTTGGCTGCTTAATTGCAAGCATGCTCATCATGTCATCCAGTCGGTTGCAGTAGACATCCACTGGCATCCATTTACCAGGTTTCATGAAGCTGTAGTGCGTGGGACCACCAAACAAACACCATTAGCTTTTTTGGATGAATATTCAGTTTTGGACTGTGTTTCAGCACTTCACCTTTATCCAACCATTGTGGCAAATGCTTGAGAATGTCAAAAAGAATCCATTTTTCATCATAGGTAACAATACAATGTAGAAATTATTTGCCTTTATGTGGCGACAGCAAAGAAAGGCAAGCTGTGAGATGATTTCTCTTCTGATGCTCATTTAATTCATGCAGAACCCATCTATCCGGCTTCTTTACCTTGCCCATTTGTTTCACAAGGTCATGAGGGTCAAATGGGGGAGGGGCGCTGAGTGGGGGAAGGGCAGGAGTGGCAGGAGGCCCAGTTCTTATTTGCTTGTGAAGCTTCATTCTGGGTCTAGCTGATGTTTAAAACTGACTTTTCACTTTGGGGACTTGTCTTAGCCTGTTCAGGCTGCTATAGCAAACACGCATATACTAAGGTGGTTAATAAACAGCAAAAATTCATTTGCTCACAGTTCTGATGCTTGGGAAGTCCAAGATTAAGGTGCCAGTAGATTTGGCATCCAGGAAAGGGCCGTCTCCTAGTTCATAGCCAGCCATCTCCTCGCATGGCTGAAGGGGCACGAGAGGTTTCTGGGGTCCTTTTACAAGAGTGCTAACCCCATTCAAGAGTGCACCACCCTACACCCTAATCACCTCCCCAAAGCTTTGACTCTTAATACCATCATATTGGGGGTTAGGATTTCAACATAGGAATTTGGGAGACACAAATATTCAGTCTATAACAGGACCCTTTTGAAGACCCTATTGGACCTCCCTTTTGCAGTCACTTTTCAAACCAAACAAGCAAACAACAACAAAAAAATCTTCTCCATTTGAAGTGGCTGCCTGTTGCTCCTTCCACCAAAGCATTCTTCTTCAAGCATCATACTTCCATGTTCTGGCAGGACCCCAACAACCCCACTTTGGCTCTCCTGCATAGCCCAGATTTGGTCTATGGAAAACATTCTTATATCCATTTGCCAGACAGACACTAGCTGGGAGGCCCTTTACAACTTTGCTAGCAAAGCAATAAGCCCTTTCAGCTCCCTCACTCTTCCCGCAGGGAGTCAGGCTTGAGTCCGTAGTGTGTCAGGCTTGTGTCTGGGACCACACCTTTTGGTCTCCCAACCACAGGAAACACATGTAAAAGTTCTTGGCACTGTCTCCGGAGGCCTCCCTACTAGGCTTCAGGTGAGAAGGCGGCAGCTATCCTTTACCATCTCTTTACCAATCACTAAAAACTGTCAGCTTGAACATGCTATTGGAGGAGCACATTGAAGATGTTAACTAAAACAGGGATTCCTAGTGGAGGAGCCAATTGTGGAAAGAAAGAAGAGAGCCCACTTGTGAACATAGTACAGAGCAGTCAGTGGCAACCCCTCCTTTTGCACAAGCAGCTGGTGGAGTCCCTGAGTGCTTTGTCACAGGACATGCCAGCTTTTCCCTTCAAAGCTCTTTGTCTCAGTGACCCATCAAACCTCACCGGTACACATGGTTTGATAAAGGAGAACAATAAGGAAAACTTGTTCAGGTGTCTTCTGGCTTCACATCAAGCCAGTTCCCCAGAGAGTCTGAATCACACTGTGGTGACTTCCCCCGTCAGTGGCTGAGTCAGCCTTTATTTCTGCAGTTCCCCAGGCGTGCCCCACATTCTGGCCGCTCTGACACCTGCAGCAGCCACTGTTGGTGGTTTTTATCTTTGCCCGTGGTTTGTCTCACCCTGCCTGACCCATCCTGTCTGTGTTTGTGGGGATGAGGTCCGTCTCTGCTTTCCCTAAGAATGATTTCTCGGGCTGCAGATTGCCCTTTTGGACTCATCGTCTATCTCCATACCTGGATGATCAACTAGAAGCAGTCACCTTTCAACCCCTTGTTCTACCCTGGGCTTTCAGCCCAAGCCATCCTCATTAAATTCCAACTGCTGCTGCCCAAGTCCTGGTTATACATGTCGTTACCTTTACTCAAGAGGGAGGGATATGATTCCAGAAAGCCAACCCGGGGAGTCAGCCGCATGTCTTGCAGTGGGGATGAGAGGTAAATCTGCATGAGCATTTGTTCTTTTGGTTTCAGTGACACCAAATTATAGGTGACTCCCAGCAGAGTAAGGACATTATAAAAGTTAAGAACTTGGTATTTACTTTCTTGAGCAGTAGTTGACTCTACTGGGAAGAATTTCAGAAAAAGTAAAAATCCAAGCTCATCGGATGTGTTCATCTGCAAACTATGACAGCATGTGTTAAATATCACATCATCCTTTTCACTGATTACTCCACATTCATGTCTAAATAGAAAGTGCCAGGATGTTTACAAGGTCATGTAAGGTGACACCATCTTATCTGCTCTCAAGAAGGTAAAAACTTACATTTAAGTGCTGAACACTCAAGGAATTAATAATACATCTGCCTTTAATATTAAATCTCTGTTGTAGTGGAAAACCACTTAAACTATCCTTGACAGAGTTGACAAATATATTTTGAAAATCTTATTTTCAACTCTTTTAATTCTCACTGAGATTCTCCATGTGCCTAGGCAGTGTCCTAGGCAGGTTTTCATATGTTGACATATTTGATACTCATAACCAATCTGTGATATAAGAAATGTCCCCATCTATCAGAGGATGAAATGGAGAGTTGGCAAGGACTACAATGACATCACTGATATCACAGAATTAATAAACAAAGGAGCTAAAATTCAAAGGCTTACACATGAAGTGCCAGTTCAATTTTGTACATAGAGACATTTTAATGGAGGAATGATAATAAATTATCATTTGAAGTTGAAATTCTGACATGCTAAGTTTACCTGGATTACAGAACTGTTACATGCAATATCTGCAGGAAGTAATTGCAAGAACATGTGTTTTTAGAGGCCAAAATGTCCATATTTTTATGACAAATATGGCTGTTTTTAAATGTATTTGTTTCTTTTGGGTCTGCCTATTTTCCCAAATGATTGGAGGCCACAGCATAAGTGTTGTTTTTTGGCCTTCAAAGAATCAAGGTGCAATAGTTTTGACATTACTTAATAACATAATATGTTAGATGGGCTACGAAAACCTTAGTGGCAGCTGTGATATGACTAATTATTGGAAAGCAAAATATTCAGACCCTGTGGTTTATAGTTATTGTTCTTTTAGAGGTGAAGAGTCTCATCTCACAAAACTTCCAGTGACTCAGACATTAAGCCAATATCTGGCAAATGCCTACTTGAAGGGATAGTTCTTGAAGTCAGAGGCCACCTATCTTAGTCATCCTCAATACTCAGAATTAACACTGTGCCTCGTGCAGATAGGCACTCAGTAAAATTAATCACAGTCAAATGATGCGGTTTAATGCAAACATATAGGCCTTTTCATCAAAAGTTTTTTTCTTTTTATTACTAAAACTATTTTTATTATCCTCTATTTCTTTTTCTCTTTGTTTTCTATTTTGTGTGGTGTTTGCAGGTATAAAAAGCCATGGATCAGTTGGCTAGCTTAATTGAAAAATGTTTTGAAGAGAAAAGTTAAAAAGCAAAACAAAACATATTGAAAACCATTTTCATACCAATTTTTTTCCCTCTGTTAGTTCAGTTGTAAGAAATAGAGAACAAAAGCATTACCAACCTAGGCTTTAGCGGAAACATAATTGCTTACACATCCAAATACATCAGCCAAGTTTGCAACACGCGATTAGGCAGCCAATTGTGTTGAAAATGTGCTTGCTCATTCAGAGGAGACCACGCCCCAGGGCTCACCCACTTGCACCTCCTCAGTCCTGGCATTCAGTTAGCACCAGTCCACTCCCATTAACCACTTGTTGAAAATATAATGGGGCTACTAGGTAGTAAGGATCATTTGGGTATAAATGAAAGAACCAATATCCTCAACAAATCCCATCTTAGGCCAGGAATATCACTCTCTCTAGCATAGTATCCAGATATTAATATCCTAGTATCTCTAGTAGTTTCTTTCTATCAAATAACAGCTATGTGCCAGTAGTTTCTGTCTGTCATAAACAGCTATGTGCCAGGAACTGTGCACAGGGCATTATCTTTAAAAACATACGATGTCACAGGGATACATCAAAGCTTATTATTTTTTTTTTAGTCTACATGTCACATGAACAGTCACTCAATTTGAAAGAAAAGCCAGGTCTCATTGTATATATGTCTTCAGGCATATTTCCCCATTTTTACCTCTGCGCCCAAAGTTAATTCAGTTTTCAATTTTCAGATGAATGTGTTGGTGATTTAAAAACCCACTTTCCACATCCTAGAATTCTTTTCTAACTAACATGGATTTTTGGATGACCTTGAAGGTAGCACAGCATATCAGAGTAAAACAGGACCATATTCTTTTTACTTCTGGTGTGTTTTTTTTGTAATAGTTGGCTTTTAGGTATTCAGAAAACATGATGTGACAAGTGACTGCACCATTCCTTTGCCGCTATATTGTTGATCACTGAATAAGTCATTTTTTAGGATCAAACCAGCAGTGTCGGGTTTGACAATGTGCTGGGAACTAGTTCTTCTAATAAGTGCTAAATGTTGTTCTCATTCCCAACAGGCTACCACATAAAATGCAGGAGATAAAATCGGGATGCTAGCTAGCTGGCCAAGCAGAAAGAATAGCATGTCTTCCAAATAGGCAAGGAATTCCATTTTCTTTTTCCCAAGTGTTTGTTGATTTCCTCGGTGGTCACTACCAGAGACAAAACCTAATGCAAAAACTACACATAAGCTCACTGTTGGGTTCTGGATTACTTTCCTATTGCTGCTCTAACAAATTACTACAAACCTAATGGCTCAAAAACAACACAAATGTATCATATGGCATTTGTTCATCATATGTCTTAACAAATAAAATGAGGTGTCAGCAGAGCTGCATTCTTTTCATGAGGCTTCTAGGGAGAATCTGTTTCCCTGCTTGTTCCAGCTTCTATAGGCCTCCTGCAGTCATTGGATTGTGGCCCTCTCCCTCCATCAGGCCCAGCCAGGGACAAGGGGTCAAGTCCTTCTCATATCACAATACTCCGACCTCTTCTGCCTCTTTCTTCCACTTTTAAAGACCCTGGTGATTATCTTGGGCTCATTAGATTAATCCAGAATAATCTCCTTATTTAGGTTTAGCTGATTAGCAAACTTAATTCCACCTGCATCCTTAATTATCCTTTGCCTCGTAACCTAACATATTCACAGGTTCCTGGGATTAGAATGTGAACATCTTTGAGGGGGAGGGTATTGTTCTGCCTACCACAGACTCATTTTCATTTTTACTCATAAAGATAAAAAATTTTTTTCAACTAACATTTCCAAAAGCCAATACAAAAGCTACGTTGGGACAATAAATAGGAACACATGTCTTCCAGCCAAGCCCATTCTTTGATCTTTGCTCTTACCAACAAAGCTTTAAATGGCTTTGCTTGTAGCAGGCAGATTTTAAGATTCAACGATCTTTGGTTCCATATTGTCTGTATTCTAACTTCACTGAGCCCCTTCCCTCCCCACCTGCCTTTGTGTGGGCAGTGCGGCTCTGCTGTCAGTAACGAGCCCCTCTGCCACAGAGCAGACCTTTTGAAGAGTACCTACTTTTCATCATACCAAAGTATGAGCTCACACACGTTTACACTTGCCTTTGTTCCCTCCAGGCTTCCATACCTCATGAGTTGCCTCTTTGCTTTCAGGGGAAATCAACGTAGCAGACCTCAACAGCATTCTGTTTCAGGGGTTGAGGGAGAGGCAGCAGAGAGGGGATTTAGGTTATATCCAATGACCACCTCTTTCCTGGGTTTGCCCTCACAGCAGCTGGAGGGCTTGGAGGTGCTAAGCTCTCTGATTTAGAACTACACAGGTCTGAAGGCTGAGCATTTTCTATGAAGGTCCTTCATCTTTGGAATTCCCTCTCCAAGGCTATTGACCTAGATGGCCTGAAGTAAATTCTATCTCACTAGTAAAGTGGATTTCAGAGTTAATATGGCCAAGCTGATTTGGATTATTTATTTTCAATGTTAGCCACAGTTTATGGAATTCTCAGATGTGTGCAGGAATTGAGTGCATCTTTAGAAATCTCAGGAACAAATAGCTCTTCCTGAGACTGGAGAGGGTTCGGCTATAATCTTCTTTTTGTATTGCCCGTGCCTTGCTGTAATACTGAATACCGAGCCTATGCTTGTTTCAGGGTTATTTATTCTATGTTGTTTTTGGTCATGTTAACCCACCTGACTGATTCCTGTGTTTGATTACTTAGGGTGTCTCTCTAGCTATCTTGATAGCAAATGACTGACAGAAATAAATGTAAATAAAGCACATGGCATACCTGCATATTGAGTCAGCTGCACTAGCCTGTGGGGTGGGGGGAAGTGGAGTAAGGTGAACGTGAAGGAAGTTATTAGCTCTCCAGCAGGGGCGAAGAGAAAAGCCAGTTCTGTCAAAAGTGAATGTTGAAACAAAAGAAAATAACCCCGTCCCAAATGCTCTGGGCTGAATCAGCCTTCCTGGGGTCTTAGTCTGGTTCAGAGATAGCTCTGTCCTTGAAGTACTCTCTGTTGAGTGACACTAGTCCATGGTATCAAGTAGTGTTTAAAATACCTAGATTAAAAGCCTTCTGCATTTAATGTCTCAGCTCCGACAGGTATATAAACCAAAATGAACTTGCAAATTTCATTGAAGCTTTATCCTCTAGCCCAGGCTAGTCCCTAATGTCACAATTTCCACATTCCTGACAAAGAATCTTTTACTCTAACCAAGTTCCCGTTCACAGTTGGCAGCTGGCCCATCCAGCGGGGGAAGGTGACTTTAGTGGTGTCCTCGCTCTTGCAGAGGTACAGGTTAACATCCTCCTTGGGCAATGAGGGGACTAATATTCTGTTCTTTGTTCAAAGCTCTGAAGGATCAATGTATGAGATGTGATACTCAAATTGATGCTATTCCTGTCCTGAAAGCATTAACTCCAGTTCCGTTCCCAGTGGAAGAGGTGAGTGGATGTGACTCTTGGCTCAGCACTGCCCAAGTAAATACTTTTAATCAAGTTTCAATCAGAAATGCATTGATGTTTCAATTAAAATGAATAGATTACAGAGCTTCTTAGATACCCATCCTAATTCAAAATGGGCCATGGATTTCAAATACTTTCAGACCAAGTAGTACAGCTATTTTTATAGACCCGATGACTGTTTGATTAAATGTGGCCAATGTGCCCCCTCAGCCTGACCACCATTTCACAGGGAGCCCACTCCTGGGCAAAATGCTCTTAGAAACATCCCAGCAAAAATTCTAGCAGCATTTGTACACATAAAGAATTTCATATTTGTAGACCCTATGATCCCCTACCTACAGAGTAGAATGGCTTCCTCAGGGTTTCACACAGGAAATAGAAGCATTAGTTTGAGTATACAACTATGCATCACTCTCCTGAGACTCTCCATTAGAAAAAGGTGGGCCTAAGAGCATAGTGTCAGGTGATGTGGTCAGAAAAGGCTGAAATCAGAAGCAAGTTCAAGCTTGACAAGTCAAACTGAGTTAATTGGTACAAGGCCCAGCAGCTAGTAGAAAGTTCTCCTTTTAGGGAATAATTCTTTTCTCCAGAACAGGAAGAGAATGGTTGCTCTCAGGGGCTGTTCTCAAGCTAACTGGGCCCCAACATTTGGGTGCATGGGGTGGGCAGTTCACTGTACTTGTAGAAAACATTTTCGCATATTCTGAGCCCTGATGGACCAGAGAGTCAATGATTGCTGTTTTTTGTAGAATAGCCTGACCCATTAGCCCCAGGGCAGTTTTCTCATGATACCCCCCTCCCTTTACTAAGCTCATTCTGGCCCCTCCAGATTCTTTTCCTGTTCTTCAAATGGCACAATCATACCTGTGGCTCATCAGGTAGCACAAAGCAGGATTGACATACGCAGAGCAGATGCTAAAAATCTTTAAATCACCCATTGGAGAATTTTTGTTTATTTTTCTGTCCATTAGCAAGCATGGACCTCTCATAGTGGCCAAAATTTTTTCTTTGGAGGATTTACATGTTAAGTATCAAAGACCTAATGAAGTAGCCTGATCTGATATAACTTTTGTAAGGACAAAGCCTTAAGTTGTAAGGCTTTGTCCTTACAACTATGAAAAATCCTCTGCATTCATCTGTATATCTTGCTTTTGACTTTCATTGCTCCCATTTAATCCATTTCCATAGTCATTGTGTCTGATATGAAAAGACTTATTTCTATGTCCAAGTGATGTTTTGAAATGTGTTTCATTAACCCTATAAAGTCTGTATTCTCTGCTTGGTCAGGTTCTACCACACCTTCACATGATATGCTCTGTTAAATGGAATTATGGTCCGTAATCTTTTATATGTGTCTGGATCCCCCTTTCACTTGAATCATGTTGTGATTCAAAATTTTCTCTCTCATTTCTTTTAGCTTCCTTTGCTTTAACAAGTCTTTGACAAGTGGGTGGTATTCCTACTGTGGTCTCATTAGTACCTGGTTCAGAACTGGACTAATTTTCTCTGATTTTTATTCTCTCCATGTATTTTTGCATTCTGGAATATATTTTATTGCATTCTCTTATTGTAATTAGACATTGGGCTAAAGGTTAGACATTTTCTCCTCCATAATATTTGGACCTTTGTATCTTTGTCAAATTATCATTGAGAATGCAGTCACAGGAAGAGAGTTTGTCCTGAGAGTCCCCTACCTTGAAATTCTATTTATAAGTCACTTGTCTGTCCATGCAGTTCTGCTGACCAAGTCATACTTGATTTAATTGCCCATCTTACTTTGAAATTAGCTGCAACTCCCCCACATTCTCCACTCACCTTTCAACCCCTCTAGGCTCTATTCTTGTAGTGTGATTATGCAGTTGTTCAAAGGAAATGAATCAGAAATGAATCAGGTCATTTAGGTTGTTTCTACACAAATAAACACTGGGGTGGGGATTAAGCTACAGGAGCAGGTTTTGAGCCATAGATTTTAATTTGAAAGTGGACACCATCTCTTTCCTCAGAGATCCTGATGGGGGAGGCAAAAATTGCATGATTCAATTGCATGATTAAAGCCCCCTTTGGGGCTTGGTTTTCACTGCACCAGATTTGGACCTGCCTGCCCATGTTGGCATTTTTTATCTTTTCAGTAGTTCCTTGTGATGATTATGTAAGTGGTGGGGTGAAATCTTCAGGTCAAAGAGGACTCCCAAATTCAGAATGCTTAGAACTGACCTACAAGTCATCCTTATATTCATAAATGTACTGCTCTTAGCAGTGGACTAGTTGTTACATATTTTTATTTGGATGACACATAACTACTGTTAGTATCTGGCAGCCTACCCTCAGAGTAGAAATTTTGCTTCAACTTAAAGAAACATTTTGAGTAACACGACTCTGATGTTAATAGTGTCCCCAAATTCAGAAGGGAATACCATGGCGAAGAGTTTTTCTGGCCCTTTGGGTATGCCTCTCCTTGGCACCCCAGGTTCAGGGTCTCCAAAGAAAGCTGTGTCCATGTCCCACTGGATTCCCTGGAGCCAAGGGGCCCCCTTGGGGCAGACCCCCAAACAGCTCGAATCACATTAGAGAAGTTCTGAGGATAAAAAGTTCACATACATGCTAAAATGGAGGGTGGAGGTTGGGGAGTGGGATGGAAATAACATTCAACCAAACATAAGTTTCTGGAAAGGATCATAATGATGGATGATTCAGAATGGAGAAAGCCAGAGAGAGATGAGGGCAGAGGAGCAAAAGCCGATTTTCACAGTAGAGTCTCCCAAAGTTGGCAGATAAGAACAGGAAGGGAAGAGGGGAAGAAGCCAAGATAAAGGACTAGAGACTTAACTACAGAATGTCTATGAAGGTCCACAGCTCCTACATTCACCTCTACCTCTAAACCTCCTTCTATCCAGCGCTGTTGGCCTCCAGGATGGAGTTTGAAAGACACCCTCCAATAGAATGATCGATCATTCATTTTGATCTCACAGCTTTTAGAAAAAACATTTTTTCAGTCTAGCTCCCAAATATATCTTTATTGTCCTAATTTATGCATTTGTATATTATACTAATACATTTCAACATTATAAAACATAAAATAGGAATTCTAAAAAAAATGAGAAAAAATCCAAACAGAAAGTCTAATACAGGCCTCTCTCAATTAGCATCAGAATCCATTTCTGAAAAATTACATGTTCCCCATAAAAATACTAATCATGAGCATATTCTCCTTGTTTAACGGAGAATAATTATATGTCAACTCAAAACTCCCAACCAGTTTCTTAAATGTAACTAAAACATAGGAAATCAACTACATGTAAGTAATAAACTCTTACATTAAGATGTAAAATGCTAAAAATACCCCTTCCTGATCTCCAAATAATATAGTCACTAACAAACACTTACTCTGAGTACTGTAGTCTGTACTCTGAGCTCTGGCAACAATTGTAGATATAAATGCACATCCCCTTTATTAACACTTGAAAACTTTTAAAAGCCATCTACACATGATTCCAAGATTTTTCCAATTATGTTTGAATGTATCTGAAGATTTTTACCTCATTTAGTTTAAAATATATTGAGTATGGGGGTTGTACATATATATTTTTTTCTATAAAATGTTGGCCAAAACAAGTTGTATTGAGACATGCAAATGTTCTCTGAAGATTGGGTATTAAAAATCAAGGGGTGTTTTACTGGGAAAATATTGATCAGCAAGACTTTCTGTGGGGGATGGCTATATTTTCTTCCATTATTCCAACGGATCAACTTGTGTACTCTGAGATGAAGTTATCACCTTTGGAGGCTACTGCTTTCTAAAGATATTGGGGGGAGGGAGGCTAGAAATGGGATTACCATCTTAGAACAAGGTCTTCCTCATATTAGTAATGGGTAGGAGGGAGGACATATACACACCTTCAGGCAAAGTCTGCTGTTCCTCACACCCAGAACTAGCACTCAGTTCTCTCTTTCAGGGAAGAGTGTGAGTCAGATATAGAAACCTCATGACATTTACCTAGTTTGATCACTCACTCCTTGGTTCAGGTGCATGAAGACAAAACCATGCATTTGCAATCACCTGAGGACAACTGGCAGCATAAAGGAGGAAGCTAGAGATGAAAAAAAGACACTGAAAAACAGATAATTTAGGGAAATATAGCATGTTTTTTAAAAAAAATAATTACAATTACAGAGATTGAAAAAATATAGCATCCATATAACAAGAACATGCTGCTAAGAAAAAGGATCAATCAGAGAATAAGAAAGAGTTGATGACAATTTAAAACACAATCCGCAACCACGCCAGCATTTATTGTTTGGAGATTTTTTGATAAAGGCCATTCTCACTGGGGTTAAGTGATATCTCATTGTGGTTTTGATTTGCATTTCCCTGATGATTAGAGATGTTGAGCATTTTTTCATATGTTTGTTGGCCATTCTTCTGTCTTCTTTAGAAAAGTTTCTGTTCAAGTCCTTTGCCCACTTTTTAATGGGGTTATTTGATTTTTTCTTCCTGATTTTCGTGAGTTCTAAGTATATTCTAGTTATCAGTCCCTTATCGGATGCATAGGATGCAAAAATGTTCTCCCATTCTGTAGGTTGTCTGTTTACTTTCATGACTATTTCTTTGGCTGTGCAGAAGCTTTGTAGTTTGATCATGTCCCATTTATTTATTTTTGTTGCTGCTGTGATTGCCTTTGGGGACTTCTTCATAAACTCTTTGCCCAGGCCGATGTCTAGAAGAGTGTTTCCAACTTTTTCCTCTAGAGTTCTAATAGTTTCATACCTTAGGTTTAAGTCTGTTATCCAGCGTGAGTTGGTTTTTGTGAGAGGTGAAAGGTGTGGGTGGGACTGCAAACTAGTTCAATCTCTGTGGAAAGCAATATGGAGATATCTTAAAGTGATACAAGTGATTCTACCATTTGATCCAGCAATCCCATTGCTGGGCATCTACCCAAAAGATCCAATGACACTCTACAAAAAAGACACCAGTTTATAGCAGCACAATTCATAATCGTAAGGCTGTGGAAACAGCCCAAGTGTCCATCAATCCAAGAATGGATTAATAAAATGTGGTATATGTATACCATGGAGTACTATTCAGCTCTAAGAAACAATGGTGACATAGCACATCTTATATTTTCCTGGTTAGAGCTGGAACCCATACTATTAAGTGAAGTTTCACAAGAATGGAAAAACAAGCACCACATATACTCACCAGCAAATTGGTATTAACTGAACAGCACCTAAGTGGTCACATAGGTACCACGGTAATAGGGTATTGGGCAGGTGGGAGGGGGGAGGGGGCGGGTATATACATATATAATGAGTGAGATGTGCACCATCTGGGGGATGGTCATGATGGAGACTCAGACTTGTGGGGGAAGGGGGGGAAATGGGCATTTATTGAAACCTTAAAATCTGTACCCCCATAATATGCCGAAATAAAAAATAAATAAATAAATAAAGTCAGAAAAAGGAAAAAAAAACACAAAACCACAATTGTATGAACAAATCGGCAAAAAGTTGAAAAGGAAAAAGTTGAGCAAATCACACAGAACAGAACGAGACAGAGAGAGACACACAGAGAAAGAGATACAAAATATAAAAGAAAATTCAAGGGCATAGAAGGCAATCCAGGAAATAATAGATATTTTATGTTTATGTGTAATTACTTTTATATTAAAATAATGTGATACAAAATCATTCAGATGAAAGAATAGTTTAGTTATGGGATTTTATTTTTGTTTGTTTGGTTGGTTGGTTTTTGTTTTTTTAAACAGAGAATGGAAGAAAGTTTTTCCTCTGCTTTGAACTGTAAATCTCCCAGGACAGAAGCCTGAGGATCTCTATGATTCACATTAAAATGTCAAAGGAGAAATCAGGAAAGAAAACAGCTTTCTACTTTTCCCATTGATTCTATGCCTGCTCTTAACCTTCAAATTAGTGAGAAATATTTAGACTAGTTTCTAGGAAAGTCATTCCCTCTGCAATAGGAGGAAGAAAGAGAGCTGTTGAGGACAAACCCAGCAACCTGTGTAGGAATTTCATTTGCTATTAAGAAACAAGGATTTATTGGCGCAGGTCAAAGCCTGAGGCATTTCATGGTAGATATATTTAATCAGAAATGTTCTCACTAATGTTCCAGGTGCCCATTTAACTCTATGCATGGTCACCTTACCATCTCAGTCTCAAACCACTATTATCCAGGAAGGATGATTTAGGTATCTGTATGGAAAAGAAAAATCTCTTAGGGTCTGAAGGGAGTGTTCTACAAAATACTGTGGGTCATGGTTTTAATGGCTCTAGGGAGCAGGGTATGATGGAAAAATTTCAGGAAAGTTAAGCTGGAGAGAGCTGGAGGAATCTGCTCTCTGTCAGGCAGGTTATGCTAGTCCTGGGTCTCATCCAGGAAAGACAAGTGTCACTACCAGGGTTGGATCAATTCTGGGGCAGACCTGGATGTGTAAACTGGCCTGAGACCTCCAAGAGTTATTTATCACTGTACATCATGAGGAGCTGCAATTTAATCTAGCTTGAGCCTCCTTCCACCCATCTCCCTACCCCCAAATAGGGCCTCAATGCTGACTGAGCATTGAGGTATGACAGAAAAAGGCAATATTCACTTTTGGTTAAATATCATGGCATTTATTAAATATTAGATTTCGGAAGTTGTGCCACCTGAGAAGTGTTTAGTTCTCCAGTTCTCACAATCCCCCAGGAAGCAAAATGCATGTTGTTCAATAAGACTATTCCTTCGCATTTATCTTTTGAAACATTTGAACAAACAATTGTTAAGAAAATCCCTTATTTTATTACCTATGGATTAATTATTGTATTATTTGTATTCAAGCTCTAGTCTTGACTATATGAATACATATCATAATAAATAAATAGTATTACTTTGCCACATAAAGAGTGGCCTAAATGATATTGTCTAGGCTTGCTAGTATTTTATGCTTTGCCTTATAATGATGAGTTTTTATTATGAAAAACATATCTGGCTGGATATTTCCAGGAGACTGTTTAAGATTTTCAATGAACAACATTATATTTGAAAATAGCTTTTGGTTTAAAACCAACAGGTCTTACTAAAACATCATTCTAATTCCATAGTAAACAATTACTCTATAACTAATAAATATGATGCTACACAGAAAATAATGGCAATATTAGAACACTTCCTGAGTATGCAAAGATGAAAAACATGCACAGTAGTATGAGGTAGATTGAAATGAGAAAAAAAATATTATTCTAAACACTGCTTAATTAAAAGAAATTTATAGCAGATTAGCTTTGCCATTACTTTCAGTAATTTTCAAAAACACAACAAGACTACATTATTGCTTGGTGCTTTCTATTATCTTATCTTCATGTGTATTAATTTGTTAATTACACTTTACATAAATCAGTGGAAAACAGCTTAATTTATCTAAGAATGATAGAATTTCTAAGCCTACTAAGAATCACTCTAGGTTTACTTAATTTCTCTGTGGTCTGAAAAGTAATGTCACCAACCAACTAGTACAGAGAATATATTCTTCATTTAACCACACAGTGTCCAAATAGAAAGTTTTCAAATAATCAGCCTCTGAGTGCAGTCCCAACAAAAAATGGTGTTTACGTGTGAGCAAGATTTTGAAAGTAGATATTTTTCTCATATCTGAATTAAGATATGCCAATGTCATATTTATACCTGCTTATTAACTATCACATACATATTCTTATGACAGGATAATTTTAGGAATTATCTAGGCTTGGAAAGGGAAGGAATTAGGTCACTCTCCACTTTCCCTCTCCTTTCTCTCCTAAAGCAGGTGATAAAACTTAAGAAGGTCACTCTCTGACTTTCTCTAGCTCTTTTGCTCTGAATAGGTCATCAGACCCTCATTCAAAATGTGCCCTTTCTATGCCTGGAGAAAAGGAACATCTTATCTCTGAAGGCACAGGGACACAGAGAAAGATCTGAACAAACAGGCCTTGCTAAGCTCTCCTCAGCTTATTACCATTAGGTCTGTGGTCCCCAACCTCCGGGCCATGGAGCTCTGCCACCTCCCCACCCTCCCATTACACCCCAGTCTGTGAAAAAGTTGTCTTCGTCTTCCATGAAACCAGTCCCTGGTGCCAAAAAGGCTGGGGGCCACTGCATTAGATCACACCCCCTTTGTCCAATCATACTTCTCCATGACTATCCACTTCTTCATCAAACCTAGCATAAAAAATACACAGGTTCACCTGTCTCTTTGGAACTTGATCTCCAAAGTCTCCCATGTTATATAAAACTTACATTAAAAAAATTTGTGGGCTTTTCTTTTGTTAACCTACCTTCTGTTACAAGGCCTTAGCCACGAATCTAAGAGGATAAGGAAAGATTTTTCTTTTCTTCTACAGACCCTGCATCTCAAAACTGAATCTTCAGCAGAATGATTTGAGTACAGGAAAAGGGGGTTAGAGACAATCCATCCAAGTATTGGTACCATGAGTTTTTACTGCGTGAGCAGTAAACTCAGATGGTCTCTAATTCCTTCCCTTTCCAGGCCTATTAATAGACATTACGTTATTCCATAAGCTAGCTCAGAGCCTTTACATAAATTCATATTCCTGTTGCTTACACTCAAAAAGTCCTAACTGGTGTCACCATGAAGTCTAGCTAATTGCTCTGCACAGAGTAGCTGCTCAGAGTTGCAGTCAGTGTTCACAGACTCTCCTCTGACTAGTTTAATGATAAAAGACTCTGGAGAGCTCACAGAATCTTTGCGAGAGCTGGAGAAACAATCCCAAGTGCCTGATGTAGAACTGGCCTGTCAAGGAAGACACCACTACTACAACCAAAAGGTGATGTCAGAAACTAGTCTTCATTGCTGTCACTACTCTCTTAGCCCCGGTGCAACTTCTGGTTGACTACTTCAGCCTGGCACCCGCTGGAAAGCCTCTGTTGCTGCTGCCACGCAAGTCTTTGCCCACCACGACCAGCCAAATGGAAGCTTCAGTCCACAGACAGTATCTGCATTACCTGTTTGTGTTTTCACATCGAATGTGGCTGGGGATTTTGAATACTGATCTGCACAGTGAGGAGGTGGGGAAATTTCTCATATCGTGGAAATTTCCGCTTGCAATCTACGCATGTAACAAAATTGTACTTGTATGCTATACATTTATACAAATAATAAAAAAGAAGTTTCCCTAAGATATAGGAAAGCTCCTTTTAAAATGATGGACAAAATATGTGTGTGTGGGATCAACCTTGAAAATGACAGATGCTCACTACAGCAAATTTTAATAAGTATAATCATAAAAATAATTGAAAACAGTAAGAGTGTGGTAGACAGAGGAATGTCCCCAGTTCTTTATCCTTCCTGGTATCTACTTCCATTGCTGTGTAACTTCGAGGCTTCTCCCACTATAGGGGCAGAGCCTACGTCCCTGCTCATGGATTGTAATTGTAGCCATGTGTTATAGTTTGAATGACAATGTCCCCTCTAAAATTTATATTGAAATGTAGTCCCCAATCCAGCAGTATAAAGAGGTGTGGCCTTTGGTAGATGATCAAGGAATGAGGGTTCCTAACCTCATGAATGAGATTATCACTCTTATAAAAGGGATTGAGTTTGAGGGAACATCCTCTTGCCCTTTCATCCCTTCTGCCATGTGTGGACACAGCATTCATCTCCTCCAAAGGATGCAACAAGGCACTATCTCGGAAGCTGAAATAGGGCCCTCCCCAGACACCAAACTTGCTAGCACCTCGATCTTGGACTTCTCAGTCTCGGAGAACTGTGAAAAATAAATTTCTGTTGTTTATAAATTACTCAGTCTGTGGTATTTTGTTATATCAGCCCAAAAGAACGGAGGCACCATATGAATTGTTTGTCAAGAGACGTGAGCTGATGTGACGTAAGCAGAGCCATGAGAAGCGCGAGTGTGACTGGGCTTGGGCTCTGCACCTTTACCATCACCAGGAGAGCAGACACGAGCAGCCCAAGAGGAGGGTGAGAGACGCATGGGCAGTCCAGTCAAGATCAGTAAAACTACCCAGGCGAGCCCGCCTAGATTGGCCGTCCCTCAGCTGACTCAGACAAGTGAACTGAAATAAATATTTATTGCTAGATGCCACTGGGAGAGATGTGTATTTTTACTTTTTAAAATTGTTGCACAGAAATAGATAATTGATTCAGAGAAAAAAAAAGATAAAATTTGGTCAACACTGGCACTCTCTCATTATCCTCAAAATTTGCTGCTAAGGCAGACTTAAACAGTAAAGGACAGAGTATGCAGCCACTTGCATGTGGCCTGGAAGGCACCTTCCAACTGAGAGCCAATACTTGACACCATACGTACTTCACCAATGCTGCACTTCACTTAAAAAATTATGAAGAACAATTTTATAGGCAGATCTTCAAATTTGACTCATTATCTTCTACTTCATCTTCTACCCCAACCCCTAGCAAATTATTTTTTGGCTTGGCCATCATTCTATGTTTGATCATATCAGGAAACAGAGACATATGTGACCATCATTAAAACTCAGGATGAGAATATTTCAGTTCTACCCTATTGTTCAGTAAAATATGGTGGCTTAATCCTAGGATTTTTTTTAGCTAATGTTATGATTCACTGAGCTGTGACAGATTATGTCATCTGAAAATGTGCGAGGATGGTATTTCTCCAACACCGCTTTATCAAGTGGTACTAGATTACGGTCTAATTAGGAAGATTTTGAAGTTTTAAATCTAGTCATTAGCACAAGTCTCCATATTGTTTGTAGGAGATGCTTTTCTTCTGCCCGATAGAGCATGTCCAAGTGGAAAAGATGACTAACCATGGCCTTTAGGTTATATTCTTTCTCCATCATCTTTTAACCTCACTTGGCATTAGAAAATAACCATTTACAGTTCTCAAAGTCACTTGTGACTTACTCATCAACGTTAAAATGCTGGTAGCTGATTGTGACACAGTCATTACAGAAAGAATATCTTTCTATCTTGTCTTTGATCTTTTGAGATTTAATTAAGCTAAGGTACAAAGTGTGATAGTGTCTGTAGAAATGCTCTTAATTACGTATCAATCAATGTTTCTGGAAGAACTTTATCAGACATTAAAGGAGATATAGAAAATGAATAGTTGCAGTCCCTACACAAAAGGAGTTTGTAATTTGGTGGGAGAAGCAAGATCAGAACATAAGGAAAGTTAAATTGCCAATACTTGAAATGCCAATACTTGAAATGTCAAAGCTCAGTTTATGATTAGGAGGCAGCTTTTATGGCATAGATCACTAGTCCTGAGGGTTCAGGGAAGGGGGGAACACTGAGAACTTTGGTGTTCCAAGAAGACTTCCTGGGAGGGTAGCACCTTGACAGTTGGGTGGAATTTAACTAGGTAAAGAGTGGACAAAGAATAGTAGTTGGGAAATGACTTGCGAATACTCCATAAAACAACTCACACCTACTTGAAGAGCTTTAGGAAAATGACTTAGATTAAGACAAGCTACACTGGTGATTCAATACAATCTATGCTTAACAGAAGTTCAAATGTTTATTATTCCATTATTTTTTATACTATCTGTATTAGTTTGCCAGGGCTTCTGTGACAAAATACTATCATAGACTATGTGGCTCAAACAATAAAAATTTATTTTCTGGCAGTTCTGGATACTGAAAGTCCAAGATATGGTGAGGGCAGGTAAGTTTTCTCTGAGGTCTCTCCCCTTTGCTTGCAAATACGGACTCTCTTGCTACTTCTTCACGTGGCTGTACCTCTCTGTGTGAGACTCTGGCATCTCTCCGTGGGTCCATATTTCCTCTTAATAATGACACTGGTTGTACTAGATTAGGGTCTAGCCCAAGGGCCTCATTTTAACTTAATCACCTTTTAAAGATTGTGTCTCCAAGTATAGTCACATTCTGAGATCCTAGGAATTAGAATTTTAACATATAAAATTTTTTTGGAGGGGGCAATTCAGCCAATACAATCAATCTTATCATTGATTACCTATCACATGTTAACACTTGGAGGAAAAGATAAACATTTCTCACATGAATTAAGGCAACCAACAAGTATCACTCCTACCTGCATCCCATCTTCCCTTCTCCAAGACCACCTGCCACTAAAGCCCACTAAAACCTGTCTCTTCTTCCTTCTTCCTACTTCATTCCCAAGCATTCTAGATTTTTCCACCACTAACTTCTTTCTCAGAAAGCTATTCCACCTGATTATTACACCTAAGCCTTCCATCAACTACTAGACCATTGCTAAACACTGGAATCTCCCATGGGTCTTTAAAACTTGCTGATACCTGATTCCACCCATAGACATTCACTTTGTTTCCATTGGTATGAGGGAGAGTGTTAAAAGCTCTCCAGGTGATTCTAATGTGTAGCAAAGTTTGTGAACTACTGACCTAGGAAAAAGTGAAAGCTACTTTGCCCTCCAATGACAGTGATTTGGGTTGTGAAGGTGATGAGTTTACGATCATAGTTCTGGTCCTGATGGAGCATGCTTTATAGTCATAAGGAATTTTCCTACTCAAATAAATGGCGTTGAACCAAAGGAGATGGCTGTTCAGAACAGCTGGCATTCCATTGTCACCAAGTACATGCTGCCACCCAAGGAAAAAGATTGGCCACGCTTTAAACACTTCATAAAGATGCAATGAAGTAAAATTCCGAAAAACTAACCTGCCTGTACCTCTGCCTTTTGTATAATGTTCTGTGGTCAGAAGACTCCTTATGGTTTTGGGGAGAATGAAGATTGATAGAGTCCCTTGTAGATGCCCCTCTTAAAACAAAGAGTGGAATTCCTCATCCCCATGGACAGGGCTGATGCCACATGGAAAGAGGGGTAGGAACACTCAGTGAAGAAACCTACCTTTAAAGAAAACATAGACACACTTATCCTGAAACCGCAGAATCATTTCAACAAGTGCACATCAGATATTTTCACAAAGGTCTTTGGACATTTGGGCTAAGTTTAGTGAGATATGGAATGATACAGGAACAAAATTGGCTTCTCAATTCTATTCCTCAATTAATGCAAACATAATCACATTGTTAATTACACCTAGCAGAAGTTACAAGAACTGTTTTCAAGGACACTTTTTCCCAGGACATTCACAGGTTTTAAGGCATTCTGCTATGATGTACATACATATTCAGACTGTAAAAAGATGCAGTCTTATTGTTGGGACTACTTCTGTATCCCAGAGCTGGTACATGTACACCTAATTGAGACAGATTATCCAAGTCAATCCAAGGATATATATACTCAAAAGAAAAATGGAAGATCATATCTGAATGTTTGAATTTCATTTTATTTGTAAAGTTGCCAAATATCATCAGCCTTCATGTTGCCTACTTTCCTAATTTCCAAACCAAAGATGAACGGCATATGTCTGGTATTTAAGAAACTGAAGGAAACCTGATAACAATATCAGCAGATATATTATAGTTAATAAGAGCATAGTGATGAGAAGAGGGGGAAAAATCACTATAAAATAGAGTTCTACAAAAGTCATGCAGTCAAACACCTCCTGTGAACCATATTGTTAGCTTTCTGTTTCTTATGCCCTAAGTGGCTGGGGCCACATTGCAATTTATTAGGAGAAAACTCTCCCAAGCTAATCTTTACCATCATTTCTTCTAGGAAATATCTGACACACTTCTACACACTTCTATTCAAAGAGGAACATACTTAAGTACACAGGTTGGTCATTACATTGAGAACTGTCAATTCAATATTATAACCACAAACTTAACTTTGAAATCTATTTAATGCTTTATTTTATTTTATTTTTTTACTTGGGATAACGTTTCTGCCTGGTTCACTTCATTCAGAAAAAAACAGTTGCCTTCATTTCCACTGCTCTGAACTGACTGCATTTCTATGAATCTACCTTAGAAATGATTTATGCCTCAAATTTGCAGACCCCCTATTTGTTTCTCCCTTGAATTTCTAAAGCTATAAAATGGTATCCGCAGATCAAGCTCCTCAAAGACTGCCCAATGCTTGGAATCTTTCCTTTTCAATCTTTATCTCCCTGTAACTCAATACTCTCGTATGTTGCACTTTGAGGACTGGTTATCATTTACCCTCCAGTGATAAGTCACTACACACCTTGTTCATTTGTTTCTAAAAGAGTTTTCTTCATTTTTTCCAAATTATCAGGTTCTTCTTTCTATTATAATTCAAACATCCTTCCTGGAAAAGCAAATTTGACAATTCACAGCAATGTCTTCACCTCACACCTTCTCAGACCAGTGCAGAAAATACTACTTTCTCTGAATAGTAAATGAGTTTAGATTTTTTTACTCCTAGTTTTTGTTTCATCTTTGGGAAAACTTTGTACATCCACGTTAGAATATTCAGTAGAAATGGCTTCGGCTGCCTGTGGCAGCTATAGATTGTGGTATCACTACATTAACCTTAAAACCTACTTAGCTATCAGGAAAGAGTTTGCATCTGAAGACAGCACCTTGTTAGGTGTTAGGTAACAAGGGCTCCATGCTAATCAATATTTTCTATTTTGGAGAGAATTTTGACATCTCTGAACAACTTGCTAAATGCTTTTTTATATGAATTCATTTATTAAAAAGTGCCATCAGATTACTTGGTAAACGTATCATCTGGCCCAATCAATTTTCTGGTTAAGTAAAATAAGTGGTAATCAGTATTGCTTCAGCACAATGTTGAATTTAGCTCTCAAATTTGTTTTCTGATTTCCTTCTCAGTCCTGGTTGCCTTTGATTGAGAAGCTATCATTAGGTCATTTCTTACTGAAGGACATTACAACCATGGTAGATTATTTCCTTTAATCTCTTGTTTTGTTTTGCTCTGTCTTGCAAAACTCTACCATAATTCGAGAGCGATGTAAATAAACTATTACCTCCTGTGAGATGCCAACCCTGGCTGAGCCCCTAGGCAAGATGCACTAACTATCACTGTCTTTCTGTTTATGTACATTGCTTTCTCTCTACCTTTCCCATATTATGTGTTCATTGTTATCGTTTTGTTCTCCAGTTTATGAGATTAGGAAAGGCTATTCATTGGTGGCAAATGAACCCTCAAATCTCAGTGGCTTGGCTGGGTATAATGGCTCACGCCTGTAATCCTAACTCTCTGGGGGTCTGAGGCAGGAGGATTGCTTGAGGTCAGAAGTTCAAGACCAGCTTGAGCAAGAGCAAGACCCTGTCTTACAAAAAATAGAAAAATTAGCCATTGTGGTAGAGGCTGAGGCAGGAGAATCACTTGAGCCCATGAGTTGAGGTTATAGCGAGCTATGATGACACCACTGCAATCTAGTCTGAAAGACAGTGTGAGATTCTGTCTCTAAAAAAAAAAAAAAAGAAAGAAAGAAAGAAAACCAAAAAACAACTCAGTGGCTTAACACACCATAAGTTTCTTTAGCCTCATAGTCTTGTTCAGGTGGAGTGAGCCTCCTTTCTCTTGTAGCTACACTCTGAAATATGATCCTCCAAGGTGGAAGTGAGAGCTGAAAGATCATGAGGGATATTTTTAAGGGCCCGGCTGGAAGCTGCTTATGTTGTTACTTCTGCCCACGTGCTGTTGGCCGCAGTTCAATCACATGGCCACACAAAAGGACACCTGAGAAATGTCCTCTGTGAGCCCAGGAAGAGGAAATGGTATAGTGAATACACGGCATGTTTTGTGACACAAGGTCCTTTTATGTTTTCATCCTCTTCTTCAGTTTGTTAAATTGTACTTGACATATAATGAGTCCTCAAAACATGTTTTGAGGGAAAGAATTTCTAAAAAAATATGTTTTGGAGGCGATGCCATTTCACAGTGTCCCATCAGTGTTGGAAAAATGTGATTAATTGATTTTTCCTGTTAGTTGATATCTGAGGACTTAATGCTGCTTCACTTTGATGCCATTTCCTTAAATGAAAATGTAATTTCCATTAATCTAACAGAAAGTCAGCTTTTTTTTTTTTAATCAATGGCAACAAAGACGGGTGGGACACTGTATATGCTATGCCTACTTGTCCTCTTTCCCTATGGGTGAATTTATGTTGGATCTAAATGGATCATATCCCCTTTATTTTTTACTAATATTATTAGTTCAGTGTGAAATGTTAATTGCTGTCATTACTGACGAAATGATTATTACTGAAATTATAAATTCATATTTTACACTTACTAAATGAGTAGGAAATGTCATTTTACCATGAAAAAGAAGCAATAATTAGTTTTGAAAATATACTTTTCTCTTATAAATTCACACGTATTACACTTGACTTTTCCCTTATATATCTGAATGTCAATTGTTTATGTAGTTCCAAGTATATTTCAAATTTAAATTTTCTCTCTTGGATCTCATAGTTCCTGGGTCAAACATTCTCTGACTACTATTTCTTAGTACAAATTCTCAAGAAAATAAACACAATTGATAGCCGGAGTGGAAAGTTCGTGGAAGTGGGGGAAGGGAGGTGAGGAAGGAAGGATGTGGCTGTTGGGAGCTTACCTGGAGCTATTGGTGAGGTACTCTTTCTACCTACCCTGTTTCAACCAACTCTAGCTTCTGTCTCATTTGAGAGAGTCTTTTCATCTTTTTGTTTTCCCTTCTCCTCTTCTCCCTCCTTCTGTTCTTGATTTTTAATAGCTGGATAACATTTTCAAAACTTTCTCTACTTCCTTTCCACTCTACCTCTCTCTCCACCCCCATAGAGAAAGTAATTGGGAACTTCACCTTAGAACTTCCAGACAAGCAGGCCAGAGGGAAAAATTGAAGGAGAATTGAGTAAAGCCCTCCAATGACAGAAAAGGATTCAGATTATACCCAATAGGCTACTCGAAGCCATATTTCCTTTCTAAATTAAGTACAAGAGATTTTTGTATACTTCTTAGTCTGTTAAACAATAAATAAAGTGAAAATTAGAGACAGGTAGAAGTTTTTGTATTAAACTGGCTGGGCATTTAACTGTCTTGAAAATTATTTTTTGAAACTCATTGGCAAGACAGCTAATGATTTAGGATTTTGCTTTTTTAACTGTGTTATGGTTTGATTTCTGTTTTTCTCAGTGATAACTTCCTTATTATCTGTTTTTCTTTGTTTTCCATTCATTCTGGTCTGCCCCTTTTCTGCCTAACTTTTCTAAACAGAGCAACATTCAGAAGTAATCACCATAAAATCAGATGATGGGCTTAGCAATTCTGTGCTGCAAATGTATAGCTCTTTCTGTGAAGAGCCTTCTGGTTTCCTTCTTCCTGGAGTGGTTTTGGGGTAAAAATATTTACACACCTGAAAGGCATGAAGCAAAGTCTCCTCTGTAGAATTGGCTTCAGCAGTAAGGCTGAAGCTGTGCCCAAATTTACCATCTGGAATTTGGCCTTGCTCAGGATTGTCTTGCTGCTGTTTTGAATATATGAAATGCTTAAAATGGATGTGAATGGAAAGTATATTAAAGAAGCCAGAGCAGTGTTGCAAGATGAATGGAACAGCCGTCATGAGAACGAGCTTAATACTCCTCAAAATGCTAATTCGGTATTATTGGTGGAAACACCACTGAATTTCCATTAGAGTCATAAAACTACGTGAAACTGAATCTGTTGAATCTGAGAAATGGTTTTCAAGAGGCACAACTGTCAAAACAAAGGTGAAGGCAAGAAAATGAGTGATCTGCCTAAAATGCACACCTGACCATAGTTTTCCCTGTCTTAAAACCCTTCAGTAGCTGCCTGTCATGTACAGAATAAAGTCTAATTTGCTTAGCATGATAGCAAAGACCCTCCAGTTCCTGGCCCTTACAGCTGCTTCTTGCTTCATTTGCTGCCATTCCCACCTTGTCCTTTGTGATGTGAAGGCCATGGAGCATTTGCATTTCCTACCAGTACTTGTATGCCTGCCAGTTGCCATCCCCAATGTCTCTATGACACACACCATTCAGATTTAGGGCTTCAAATCTTTGGTCATAATTTTTTCTCTGCCTACAGTGCCCTTTTCAACTTGCATTGTTGCCATCCATCTTGGCCATCCCTCGCTCAGTATTTCATCCTCCAGGATGTCCCTTACTCAGCTGGTCCACTCCTGATGCTACCCTAGATAGAGATAGGCACAAGGGCCTATCTCTATCTCAGCCCTTAAAATATCACAATGGAGTATGGCCACATGCGCATCTTCTACACTACACTCTGCCGGTAAGGAATAAAGACTTGTTGAACCAAACATAACTAAGTGGAAAAATTCGAGATTCTCTAAATAAGGATTTTAGAGTCAATGTTATTTCTATTGTAGAACCCGAGGGAGTTGAGGGGTCTTGTACTCATTCTCAATCTACTTGAAAGTCATCCATTCTCTGCACAGGTTTCTTCTCTGCACAGGTTAAATGAGGAGGCGATCCCATTTGTAAAAAATTAAGTCTGACGAAAAACTGGCAAGGCCTGTGTTGATAATGTTTTCTTAAAAAGGTAAATAATAAGAGTTTTCTGCTTCAACTTTAGAAATGGAAGCTCACAGTCAGAAAATACTGTTTACCTTTTTTCCTAATTACCCAGTCAGGACCTGGTTTCCCCAGAACGAAACACTGAACAAATTGCACATAATACATACAAACATTCTGAAAATGCTACATATTTGGAACAGAAACACATTTATGTCTCAGAGTGATGCCAACTAGTTCTATGCTGTTTTTGTTAAGCGTAATTGCAGTTCTTCACAAAGAGCCTGGAGAAGGGAAACAAATGCTTGGCATATTTCTTTTGGTCTTTCAGCATGTGCGTAATTTATTTGTTTGCCGCTGAGAAGCACTCTGTTTTTCCTGCTGGGCGCCAAGGCAGTGTGATAGGTACGAAGGTTTCGGTCACGTTTTCTTATACTTTCAGGCTCCTGGATTTATGAAGTTGGAGTCAGTGTTCAGAGTCCACATTTTATGTTGTTGAGAGTTGGCACCATTTCATCTTTCCCGGAGTCCTGTTCAAACGGTGCCCAGTTGCGACTTGTCAAGAAGAAGTCTTCCTCCCACAGAGGCAGGGGACAGGATGAATCACACACAGGCAGAGCCCGAGTGAGAATCGCTCAGAAGCAAATCTGGTTAGGAAGGTGAGGGTAGTACATTTTTTATTCCAAAAAGGGAGGGAATTTAAGCTTTGAGAGCTTTCTTGATTCATATATTATAAGCTATATTCTATGAATATGCATTACATTACCTCTTTTGAACTTCCTTGAAACAAATTCTCATAAATAAACAAGGAATGTACCATACTAACTGACAGAGTCATTTAGTCATTTAGTCTAGATGTATTGTGCTAATGGAGTGAAAAGAATAAAAATTTTCAAGGGCTTCAACCCTCAATTTTAATAAATTTCATGGAAATCGGATCAAGCCCTAATTGCTAATTCATCTGAAATTATTAAAAAGAGATTTCAATTACATACCACCATTGAATTTTGATGTACCAAATTAAATTAGGACACTAGATTGTTTCTTTTCTTAAATCCAGACCTATTTAAAAACCTTCTCCTGTAAATTCTGAAAAGGAACTTTGTGTTCAGTTATGTTGCTTAAAAAAAGATCCAGCATTAGTACGAAATAGTAGGTTAAATCTCTTAGTGAAGATTTTTAATGACATTTCAGTGTTCCTCTTATAATTACTCTTCATCTAAGATATCCCATAATGATGTTGGACACTCTTGGTTCAGGCTCACTGGCTTGCTTCATTAGCATGTCATTCCCATTCCACATCACAAGATTTAATTGTAATGCCGGATATGCACAGCTCTCCACAGAAGTCTAATCAAAGTGGATTCACTTGTATTATTAATATCAAAAATCAGTCCACTTGCTATTTTTATAAATAAAAGAATCCAGATACATAAATCAGCTGTCATTTATTAGCATGTTACTGGCATATCTGCCAGACGTATGAGCGGCCCTATCACAGTTCCTTAGGATTATTTTCATCAAGATTAAAACCCTTCTACATTAAATATACATACTAATTCCTCCATAAAGTAATCAGATTACAGAGCAGGTGACATTGTGTGCTGGAATTCAAATGATTTGCAGTAATGAGCTGGAAAGGTATGCTTGGAGTCAGGCAGAGAAAAGGGAAGAGGAAAGACAAGGGAAGAAGGAAGACTTTGGTTTTAAATTCGAGCTTGCATATCTGTTGTTTTATTGTTTTGCTAACTTCTACTTGTTTATTTTTTAATAAGTAAGAGACTCAGACAAGCATCCACAATACTTAGCAACCCACGGTGTCAATCATTTGTACTATCAAATGCTACATGCTTCTAGTTTATTAGCTTATCTTGCCTTCTTTGTCCACATACTATCTACAGACAGGGCCGGGACGTATTTCCTGTGGTCAAGTGGTGCTCATACATCAATGCCTACAGACATCTTTGCTGTTGAATGCGAATGTTTTATCTCCTCACATGATCGATCTACCTTTGTGTTTTAAAAATATCATTTCTTATGAAAATTCATTAAAACATGAATAAAAACACCAGTACACAGCATGGCTACTCTTACATTCTTGAAAAGGATGGTAGAATAATACTTTGGAAGTGAAATAGAATGATTACAGGTTAGCTCAAAACATGTATTTACTCCTCATGGCACTGTGGGAGTACCAGTTTGGGAGTACTTTATGGTTTTATTGAAAAAAAAAAAGCGAAATCATGTGGACAACACCTTGATTTTCCACTTCATTTCAAAACATTTTTCTTGGCATATTTTGCAAACAAGAATCTCCAGATTGCTTTTTACACACACACAAACATCATACATATCCCAACAATTGACCAATAATTTAGAAGGAAACTAAACATTTGGTGTCAGACTCCTCTAGGGTTTGGAAACACTGAAACCAAGGATTGTTGCTCTCATGTGTGACTTTTTTCATTTCTAATATTGAGCTACTTTAACTCTGTTACATAGTAACAAAAAATAGTTGACCTCTGTTTATGATTTTCAAATGCTTTTGTATTTAACTTAAACACTAAATATATTTATTATTCAATTTTTATGTTCCTCTTTTTGATTACAAAATAGATGCTTGCTATAGGTCAATTATGATGCAAAAATTATATCTGAACATACATTGCCACCCCCTGCTTGACTGGCCTCTGGTGAGAATGAAGTGTCATTATATGATATATACTGAGAAATGTTTTTAAAGTGTAAAGAGCATAACAAGTAATATTATCAGCATAATAAAAGTCTGTCCTCCATTATATATGAATATCATTTGTGACCCATTTAAACAGAGACTCTTTGCAATGTTGTGATGTTAAATGGGACAGTTTTAAAATAACCCATCCTAAATATTCAGCCAATTAAAATACTGACTGCATTGCTAACAAGAATCATATATACTAATATGCTACTGGATGCAGCATTTAGGGCTTCAATTTATTATTCAATAAGAATGCATTTGACCTCGGCATGTTGATGACTCTTTTTTTCAGAAACTATACTCTGCAGCTAGGCTAATCAAACTGTGTACAGTTCATTTGGAATAATTTCTCATCTAATTCCTTTAACTGTTTGGAGACAGAAAGTGGGCCTGTCCTTTGTAGAATAAAAAGTAAACAGCAGTTCACATTGTATGATAAGCAAATAGAAAGGCTAACAGCTAATGCGCTGATTCAATAACCATTTCTATATTATCCTTTTAACTTACAGACATCCTCAGTATGTTTTAAATTATTTCCATCAGAGATTCAGACATGGCTAAGAAAAGAATAAGAGAAGAATATCAAGAAAGAACTTTGGTATTATTCATAAAGAACGATTTATTTTATGCTGATTATCTACAAACAATCTTGGGTTTAAGAGGATATGTTGATGGCGATTCTAACAACTTTGCAGTGAATGTAAAAACTTAACAAAGAAGGAATGAGAATCAAAGACAAAAGCAGGCCTGTGCCTTGTGTGCTCATTCTACATTTATATATGGAAGGAAATCATCAACTTTATCATAGAGTGGACAACCACCTCACCCACTATGTGTGTGTGTACATACATATATATTCATGCATTCCCATGCTCATCTTGGCTTAGTTCAACATCTGTAATGGAAAATAGAGAGGTATCCTTTCTTGTTGCCGGCTTTCAAAAATCTTTTGTTGTCTTTCAAAAATTAAAATTCTTTGGGCAGTGTATACTAAGCAACATGCTTCTATCTGTGACAATATACTGGGTATAAACTAAGTTTTCTATTTAGCTAAAGAGTGTTTGACAGTATATCGTGTAGGTAAAGTTGGCTTTCATTGTTGGTTATGTTCTTGCAAGAGTAATGAGAAGGAAAAGGGAGTGGAATATCATGAACTGAGGGAATGTAGCATTTTTGTCAGGAGGTTACAGGATGGTGCTGGAACACACTGTGCATGTTAATATTTAGCATATACAAGATAAGCACTAACCACCGCAGCAGCATCCTCTTAGGGTACAAACTCATCTACTCTGTGCATTTTTATTTGTGCATTCCCAAAATAATCAAAAAGAACAAGGGAATATTTATTTTGGGAGTGCCTAAAAGTTTGAATATTGACCATAACCAAGGCTGCTTCATAAATTACATTGCAATGTTGGGTAGATAAGCAAAATGTGCCCACCACCCTGCTATTGGCAATCAGACAGCCAATTGCAAAGAAAAATAAATCTTTTTCTGGTGGCAAGGGAAGTTCTACAGCCCAAATTTAGGCATCCCTGGAATTAACTCTCTTTGGGCAACTGTGGGCAGGGATTTTAGGTTAAAAGGTAGGTGTTGATGCTAGAAAGCCATATGTGTCCTTCTGAAAAACCTTGGGAGTTGTACAATTTTGCCCTAAAAATAAATGGGCTTATGAGAAAACTAGGACTAGGGCAGATCACTAAACTATGGAACTATAGAACACTAATAACAAAAACAAAATGAAACAACTGTAGTGAAAATCTGGCATAATTAAATCTCTTTTAGTATTTACACCAAGCATCGTAGTCAGTCAGTCCTTTATAATCTTAAAATTTTAAGCTAGTGCTTACTCCTTCCAGATGCATGTTTGGGAGGATAGTTGCTTTTGAGAGAGACTTTTTTCATTAAAATCTGGCAGGCATGATGGTGCGTGTCTATAGTACTGGCTCTTTGGGAGGCTGAGGCAGGACGATCACTTGAGCCCAGGAGTTTGAGGCTGCAGTGAGCTATGATGATGCCACTGCACTCTAGCCTGGGTGGTAGAGTGAGACCCTGTTTCAAACAAACAAACAAACAAACAAAATCTGATTCAGGGTGTGGGCTTCTTCATAAATCTATTGTTTTAGTACACAAAAGAAGTTTTATAGCTTCTTCACCTATACTGTTGCTTTGTTTGTAGTTTAAAATGGTAGACAGCCTCAAAATTTTTGAAACCATTAAACCAACAGCTATTCACATTAAGTGAAGTCACATTTATAGTTTTTTAACTTTTTTACTTAAAATCATTATAAATTTCTAAGACTCTCTATTTGGTAATATCTACATTTGCCCACAATTGCTTTGTGCTGATTCCATTGTGGTGATTCCATTATGCTGGAGAAAATGTACCAACACAATGTCTGAGTTATACTGCCTTTGTTCCTCTATTCACCAATTGTGCAGGAGGTAATTCACATTAATTCATATAACTCACATAAAGAACAAAGCTACTTACCCTGTAGCCAGCCAACTGTGCTTAGACCACCCATCCCTTGCAGTATTTACCTGGCTTAATCAAATACCCATCCTCTTTAGAGTTATTTGGTCTAAATACTTTAAGCATTAAAATTGTCCTATATATCAATTAATGTATGAATTATATAACTCAAGGTGTTTTGTAAAATAGTTAATTTTTCAGAAACATGTTATTAAATACCTAATAATTTTATCAATATTCTGATAAAACTATATTAAGAATATTCTCTCTAGGGCTGTTAAGTCCTAAATAACTCTGCAAATTGCATAAATCCTCCTGGTTTTCTCAGGATAGTGACACATTTTCAAGAGTTGCTTAAATTGCACTTTCTGTGGGAAAAGGCACCCTGGATTTTGTTTCCCCACATTGTTTTATCAGAAGCATCAGGGCAGTGTAGCTGTTTATTAGGGGAACTCTATCACCTAGCCAAACTGGGGCCAATTCCTCATCCACTTATATCTCTCCCTCACGAGAACTAACTTAGATATCAAGTCAAGAGGGACTCCAAGACAAAAATTAGAACTAGATGTCAGCCCATTTTCCTTCTCAGTTCCTTCCTACTTATATCAAACAATGTTGACTCTGGTTTCTAACACATGCATGTCCTGTTTGCCCTGAACTTTACCTAGGACCTTTGAGCTGAGGATTTCTATCTCTGAGACTCCTGTTTTATAATTACCAGAAAATTTTTCTTTCAGAGATGATGATGTTAGGAAGTGATCAAACCTCAGTGGTGCAGGTTAAAAAGATAATAAAAAAATGATTACATGCCATCAGAAACATTTTTAAATAGCCAATTATTCTCTGGCAGTATCTAATTTATAAATTTCAAAGACTCTATTTCTTGCACTTGGTGCTAATTTGGCAAATTATTCCATCCAAGTAAGATCAACCACTTGGAGTGTTAAAGATTATTTTTACAAGAAAGACTATTCATTGATTGGTTCATCCATTCATTCTCCAGATATTTGTGACTCCAAGTATCTATTCCTTTGACAACCTCTACACAAGAAGGAACAGGCCTGTGGCCCCTGGTCTAGTCTTTCCCCCACTGTCCTACAGAGTACCTTCCCTGTGACCCAAGATGAAATTCAGTAGCAGTCATTGAGCTTCCTTAGTCCTGTCGTTTCTTCCACTCCATTCTTCCTTTTCTACAAATGCTGCCAAAAATAGGTGCTTGGAGAAGCCGTCCCATGGGGATGGGATGCCTCTGCCAGGGGTGCCCTCAGCTCCTCAGGTTTCCAGTCACTGCAGCTCCAGCGAGCTGCTGGGTTCTGTGCAGAGCTGAGGAGAACAGTGTCCTCCCAACTGTGAGTGATATGTGGTCACCGGGGCCCAGAAGCAGCGATCCTCATTCCTACACTCTCAGAAAGGCCCTCTCAAGTGTCCCTTCTGCCGCTGAATCTGAAAGCTTTTCTTGAGGAGGAACAAAATGAGTCCAGACATGCTTGGGGATGGATGATGCCTTTGCATCTCTCTCTACTTTCTCTTAACGACACATGTGCCACACACACACAAACATTCTTTCCTCTTACAATTAAAAATAACCCCTTTCCCCTAAGAATAGAGGCAAAACGTATTCAGAATGGAAGTGGTTGTGTTGGTGGTGGGATGTCCCATACATTAGATGGACTAGTGTTCTATGTGTCATGTGCCTATGACTTACTAGACCTTTTAAAAACACCTTTATTTCCCATTGCCATAAAATTACTAATCACCCAAGATTAAGAAAAATGACAACATATTATAGTGCTCATGCATTAATTCTACACTATTTACAGTGAGAATCCAAGTCTCATAAGTAGCATGGAAATACTTCCAATGCTCTGTGGCTTAGTTAACAAATGTAGGATGTTTTCTTGAAACCAGGGAATATAGAAAAATATGATGCTCAGTTTTTAGTATTTCTCTGAAAATTATTTTTGTTTTTCTTGATATATTTTAGCCACTAATTTTCCTCTTTCATCTTTTTTTATTCTTCCTTCATTTCTTATCTTTCACCTTTAACTCCCTATTCTGAGAGGTCAGAGATAAAGGAAACTGCACAAATTTAGGATATGATAAAGGTGGCCTTTCAAAACATTGTGCAAAAGATGGATTATTCAATAAAGGATATTGGGACAACTGGCTAGCCATTTGGAAATAAGATGAAACTAGAGCTTTATCTTACTCCTTGCTCAAAATGAATTCTAGTTGGTTCCAAAATTTGAGCATAAAAATGAAATCATTAAAGGTCTGCAATAGGCTTGGTGATTAAAAAAAATAAGTGTAGAGTGCTTAAGATCTCTGTAAGCATGATAAAACTGAGAAACTATAGATAATGTATTGATAGATTAAACAGAAATTAAAAGTATCATCCAAGACAAAAATACTTTAAAGTAAAAAAAAGGCACAAAAGACTAAGAAAATATTTGTAAATCAAAGGTAAAGAAAATAATTTCTATAGGTCATTTAGTAAAGGAGTAGCAACCCATTAGAAAGTAGTTATTAATAAATATTGTAAAAATTCAAATGGATGAATGATTTTTAATTAATGAAATGTAATAATTACAGAAAATCAAAGTATTGATAGTATGGTAGGAAGTGTCATTTTAAAATCTATCAATCTGGCAAAATAATTTTAAAGTTCAATCAGACTTGGTATTGAAGAAAGTTTGGGGAAGTAGGCATTGAACCACACTTTGGTAGGAATAAAAATTTGTTCAACTTTCTGGCAGAACAACTTAAAAAACAACCCTACTTTATTCTAAAGATATGAAGATATTATTGCAAAGGTATTTACAATTATGTGTATAAAGATATTATTTAAAGGCTATTTTACAGGGATACAAAATCTAGACACATTCTCTATGTGTTTTAATAGGGAAATGATTTAAAATTATGGAAACTTATGGAAAATCTATAGGGTGACATGTTAGGATGTCAGGATACCCAAAACTTTGAGCATTGTTACTGCAAGGTGAGCTACGGGGGCTGGAGGAGAATCCTACCTTGCTGCACCTGCTCTTTGGTTTCCCCGATGTGAATTAAGAGGAAAATGGTGCATGTGCAATGGGGAGACTGCAGATAGCAGCAGATGAGAACAGCAAAGGTGATTGTAAAAATTATAAAAATTACTGAAGTCTTTGTGGCATTCAATAGATGAAGTTTCCTGTGTTACCTTGAGGAACAGAAAAGTAAATGCTGCATGTCCTCGCTTATAAGTGGGAACTAAAACAAGGGCACCCAGAGTGGTATAAGGGACATTGGAGACTCAAAAGAGCAGAGGGAGGGAGGGAGGGAGGAAGGGAGGGAGGGGATGAGGCATGAAAAATTACCTATGGGGTACAATATACACTCTTCAGGTGATGGTTACAAAAGCCCAGACTTCACCACCATACAATATATACATGTACCAGAACTCAACTTGTACCTCCTAATTCTATTAAACTTTTTTTAAAAAGAAAAAAAAAAAAAGGAGCTTGAGTTATCTTGAAATTGCTTTTGTTTTTTTGTTTTTTTTTGTTTTTTTTTTTTTTTTTTGAGACAGAGTCTCGCTTTGTTGTCCAGGCTAGAGTGAGTGCCATGGCGTCAGCCTAGCTCACAGCAACCTCAAACTCCTGGGCTCCAGTGATCCTTCTGCCTCAGCCTCCCGAGTAGCTGGGACTACAGGCATGCGCCACTGTGCCCGGCTAATTTTTTTTATATATATATCAGTTGGCCAATTAATTTCTTTCTATTTATAGTAGAGACGGGGTCTCGCTCTTGCTCAGGCTGGTTTCGAACTCCTGACCTTTGAGCAATCCGCCCGCCTCGGCCTCCCAAGAGCTAGGATTACAGGCGTGAGCCACAGCGCCCGGCCTTGAAATTGCTTTTGATTACTCTCTTTTATTGGGCTAACTTTTAGACTTGACTGGTGACATTTTTATTAGAATTATTAATACCTGAAATTCAAATTGCTAAAAGGAAGTGAGAAAATATATAATTTTCCTTATGAAGAAGGAAATATGAGAACTTTCAGACCCAGAGTGTTTAAGGGATTTGATCAAAGTGAAGAGCAGACCTGGCAGTGGAAACCAAGCCCCCTTAACCCTGCCTTACTACCACTGTCTTTGTCTTCCAAATAGCCCAGCAGGAGCACTAGCCAAAGCACTGAGATTTAGAGATTTAGAGATCCTGAATCTTCTAAAAGACTTCAATTCAACCTGTGTGTATATTTATTGATAAATTATGAAAGTAAAAATTAAAGTATTCATCCTTCTTTTTATTAACATAAAAGCAATAGGCATTTGTCTAGAATGTGATCAGATTGAAAACTGGACATCATTTCACATTTTTTTGCAAATCTCTTTCATGTCTAGCTTAATAGAGGACATTCTCATATCCACTACTTTGTTCAATCTCTTGCAATGAGTTGCATTCGTTGAATCGTATGAAGAAAATCCAGTTTTACAAGATATATAGTTGAAAAAGAGTGAAATATTTTGTTAACCTTTTTTAGATAATTGTGAATATTCTTTGATACTGCACCAAACTTGACATGTGATAGTTTCTTAAAAATTAGTTGCAATGAGTGACCTGAAATCACATCAATGAAATTCTGATACTCTGTTACATTGAAATGCATTAGTTCCATCTTATACTTTAAATGGATCTTTTACCCAAGCATAATTTTATAACACCTTACATTGGTCATTTGGAAAATATTGATTCACTGAGGTATATACAGCTTCCAAATGCTGACACATTTCATTTTACAATATTTAGAAAATCATGTGCTAATATCATCACCAGTATCTTCAGAAAAGCTTTAAATATTGGAAAGCTCTAAAGCTCTTTGTAGTGAATGCAAATTTTCCAAAATTCTAATTTTCACTTGAAAAATTGAATTTTATTATTGGCAACAAATATTGTCAGATGTTTTCCTTGAAGTGCCTGGATCATTTGGGGCATTTTTGAGAAAATACCCGCCAAATACCCACATCTGAATAACCATCCTTAGTCTGACAATTGTTCTTTTGCGTAAGAATGATGTTCTGTGAAAAGGTAGCTAGTTAAGCTTGCACTTTTGCTTGTGTTCACCATTGTACTTTCAGTATGCAGCAAAATTGCTTTATGTGTATTTCCCATTTCATCACACAGAATAATCAAAAGCCATGCATTCAAAAGATTAATTTTCTAAAATTAATAGTTTAGTTTAATAAAATTAACAATGGTTACTGCTTCATCAAGGGCATTCTTAAATTAAACTGGCTTTTTTGTTTGTTTGGTTAACTGGGAGTTTGTGATGGTAAAAAATACAATGACTACTGGTAAAATTTGGTGCCACTACTTGATTTGCAATAAGGTGTCAGCGTATTACTCATCATCAGTACTTTTGCACCATCAGTGCAAATGTCAATAAAGTGAAAAAGGCTATAAAAGTATTATTATTGTTGTTATAAAAACTGTTTTGACCTTATAAAAGCCTGAACGAGTCTCAAGAAAGGATCTGTGAACTACACTTTGAGAATCACTAGTTTATGATAATAATAGGTACTAGAGGTAAGAGAGTGATAACAAGTCCTATTTTGATAAAATGTTGATCTGAAAATAAAGGTCATTACTCAAATATAAAAGTAGAAAGTGATCAAAACCTGGATTTGCTCAATGCTATTTAGCTTAGAACTATGTAAAAATTCCCTTTACAATTGAAACGATCTAGTTATTGAACCTCTTTTTTTCTTTCCATAACCATGTCTATATAATGTAATTTTTGATGGCGAGATTTCTTCAAAGTGCAATTATTGCTATAGTGTGCACGTGCGCACACACAAACAACTGTTCGCATTTATCAGTACTCCCCTGTATCAGTCATCTCCTTCTTCCTGCTTGTAGTAATGGTGCAAGTAGTCCCACCTATAAATATCAAGCCTAAATTCCATCATTTTCCACATGCTCAGTTATTTTCTTTTTTCTTTAATTGTCTCATTCTTGTAGCATCTATCTCTATTCACTTGATCATTGCCATCAGCATGTAGGCATTGTCTTCTATCTCCTGTCTTTAAAAAAAAGCCCAAAGAAAATTCTACCTTTTCATTATTTCTATGCAATGACAAGGTCTCATCCTAGAGCTCTACTCAATTCACTCTCATGGTATCCACCCCATCATGCTACTGAAATCGCTGTTATTGAGGACACCAAAGATGTCCATGTTGTCAGAGCCAATGAATACTTTGTGTCCTCATTCTTTCTGAGGTCTAAGAATCAATCAGTATAGTCCCAGTGTTCCTTCTTTTGAATGTAGAAACTTCACTCTCTTGTGGCTTTAGTTCTCATTCACTTGGTGGTTTCTTACCAGTCTCCTTCACTGGCTATTCTTCCCTAACAACCTCCAAATGTGGGGTTTTTCAAGGCCTAGTTCTCAGCTCTTTTCTGTCTCTGCCCTCTTTCCTTAGATGACCTATGCCAACCCCATACTGATGTACTCTCATTTATATTTCTGTGCCAGCATTTTCCTCTGACCACCATTCTAATGTTTTCAACATCTTTCATGACATCACCATTTAACTTCTTCCCCTTCCTTCAGGTCCAGAATGTCCACGTTTTTAGGTTTTCCATATTCAATTATTACCTACGTTAGATATGTTCAGTTTTGTACTGTATGTATTCTGTGATACAAACTATTTGCATGCACATGTTCTTTGTACATTTATCTACTAGTACCTTGGCACTTTCTATGAGTCCAATTGCCTCGTAGCATCTATAAGTCAAAATCCATGGAACCCGTGGGGGGCACATAAGGCTTATTTTATAAAGGGACCACCCCCCATAGTTCTGCTCCCTAAAATGAACTGATTATGCCACTATATTTTTTTCATAAATAAGAAACAAAACGGAATACTTTGAGAGACCATGTTTTTGGCCATGTTTTTTTATTTCTTAGATACACAAGTGAGCATATTACAAAGTAACCTTCATAGCCATTGCCTCAACACTCCTACTTATCCCAGACAAACCACTTTCATAACAAATTGCTTCACTCTCTATTAAGCATAGTGAAGGCAGTGAAATGCCACGTAATCTTCCAGAACTAATAAATGACACCATTTGTGCCTCTTCTCTCTCTCTCCAGCAGCACACTGTCCCTTGGTCTTTAAATCGACACTATTCTTTTCACAATATATAATGTCTCTTCTCTGAAGTTTGGTTTCAACATTGATATTCCCACACTTTGTCTTAGAGGCACAAAGCGGCAGATGATATAAATAACCTCACATAGATTTTTGGGATCAATCAAAAAAAAAAAAAAAAAAAAAACTTCCCAAACTGTTAAATGGCTGACTTTTTTCCTTTGGTCTTTAGGTGCTAATAGATGAATGATAAATCTATTTTAAAATAATATTTTGGTTTCTACATGTTCCCGTTGATATCAATAGGTGTTAAGGTACATGCACAATGAGCATAGAGAACAAGAGAGCTAAACAGTGCACAGCGGCACTACCTCTGTTTCTTGGTATGTTATATATTGGTGGTAAATACTTCCTTCTCTCAGTGCCTTTTGCCCTCTGTGTCAAGACTGCTTCTTCTGCCTTTTATTATAAAGCCAAAGATACTTTAATGATTGCTTTTTCTGAAAGAGCAAACATTTTGAATTTTGATGGGGCCATGAGAATGCTGATAAGAAATTTTTCTCTCTATGAGAATCAGAAACTGATTTTTAAAAAATCCAACTATCACTAGAATTTGAGAATATGAATAATATCCTATAGTGGTGTTTAAGAGATGTGTGACTTTTTATGACATCAGTTTTAAATAAAGTACCTTGTTGATTTTTCAAAATATGATTTGCAAAGTCCTACAAAGTATCTTGTAATAATAATAATAATAATAATAATAATACTGTAACTAATGATTCCTGGAAATTGGTTGAGCTTCATGAGAACTTTAAATTGCAATCATTAATGAAACTATTTTTTCCTAATATCTGTAGTATGTCAAGTAAGCCAACATTTTTAGCTTGTTTAAATCTGTTCAAAAACAACTGCCAGTTAAAACCAAGTAGTCGAATCAGCTCAGAGGGTTTGCTTTCATCATTATAGGAATTAGTCACTATAGAAAAATCGAGAACTCTGTGTATGCATAGAGTTATGCATACACATAGTGTATGCACATAGTGTATGCATAGAGTTTTTAATTACACCATACATTCTGAACCTAAAAGCATGAAGCAAACTAAAAGAATGTTTCAAGAAGCCTGTCACACGGCTTAATAGTAAGATAATCAAACTAAGACTGAAATACCTGTACACCAAATTATGCACCATTTACCTAAGAGGAGTTTTTGTAATGCTTCAGTATGCTTATTTATATGTTGAGTACAAATTGGGCAGGTGGTTATTTAGTTATTTGAGAGAAAATTACTATCTAATGTGCCTGGCCACCAGAGAAAAAAGTGGATGGAGATTATGATTCGTAACCCTTGGTAGAATCTACCAGGCAGGGTCTCACAGCCTCATTTTGACATATAGGCCCCTAAAGCAAAGCTTCAGCAAACAATATATATTTTATTTGTTTTGAAATATGGAGATCTCTAACTACTCTATGAGGAAACTGCCGACATGGTGATGAAAAGGTAGCTGGGCTCAGCGTGGCCGCCGTGCCAAGGCAGAGGATGCTTCTGAAAGCAATAAAAAGTAGAATCCCTTCTTGGTTCTCTTTATCTCCCCTTTGTGTTAAGTCTATTTGATTTTGCTATCAGTGTGGCTTATAATTTTCTGAGTGCAATGAAAAATAATTCTGTGAATCTGTACTCAATATCTAAAGGAGTTTTCAAACCAACAAGGATAACGGATATTTCACCTCCCCTCCTTTTTTTAATTGTATGAAAGATATGCATAGACTGTTTAGGATGAGTAGAAGGAGTGATATGCATAAAGAAAAAATCCCTGTCAAGTGCTCCGTACTTCGCTATTTGCCCATGGCGAGGGACAGTCCAGAGATAAAGGTGGGAAAAAAGCCTAAAACCCAGCAATCCCAGAAATCTCTTGGTAAGCAGTAACCGACGGCAAAATAACATGCAGCTGACTGATATAAAGTGAGGCTACCTTGCAAATTTAGGGTCCAATTCTCTTCGCCCCTCTCTAGTTAAAAACCAAACAATTTTTTTCACGTAGCTTCCAATTGCAGAGCCTGTTGAAAACTCATTATCTTCAAATAGGATTACATTCCGTTAATATGAGAACATGCATATTACAATATCTGGTAAAAATCAAAAGTTCCAATTTGCTCACTACATGTAAATCCAATTCAAAATATTTCCATAACATATATCTGCTGGATGTTACACTATTTGTGTGTCACTCTGGAATGGATTAACTCCATGACAGGCTAGGCTCAGTTTTTCTGCATTTGGTGTTTTTAAACAGTTTATATTTGTTATCATATCAAAGACAGGCTTGCAGTTTTCAAAAGGAAGAAGAGAACACAGCGCCCAAGGCTCCTTCAGCATTACATTTCTTATTCCATTTTATCTTTCTTGGTTTTGACTAATGTCAGTAACAGCTACTGGTAATAAACTGCTTGTTACAGCCTGCTGTTGCCTTGAAGCCTGGCTTTGATACATTGTCAGCCAATCGGAAGCATTTCCTGATTACATTTCCAAATTGCTTGTTTATTGATCGAGAGTTAATAAAGCAAAAGACAACTTTACAGCTTAAATTAAATGAAAGTTTCCTTTGATGTTCAAATTATCCAATCAACCAACAGGCAGTGAAATGTAAGCATTTGAAAGTTTTATCTGAAAAGGAAAAAAATGTATGAGATAAATGGATCTTAGTATAGCCACGGTAGCTAAGTGCTAATGAAAAATATGTGCAACTTAGCATACTGCAATTTCATTTATTTCTCAGGCAAAGGAAATGATGTTGTTATTCAGTCCACCCCACTCCTCAAACTTGAACAAGGAAAAGTACTTCTAGGATGTCTGTCATTTGGCTGACAATAATTTTTTAAAACTTTATTTTTACTTTTATTTAGTAAATAAAAAGAAATATATATACATTTCTTTATATATATAAAGTAAACAAAAAGAAATATATATATATATATATATATATATAACTTCATGGATTTATCACAGTTCTAATATTTAAAATGGTCACACAGCTTAGATGCCATCTTGGGAATATCACAGTGTAGATGTTTGGATGACATATATGGCCAGTTGAACTGTGTATTTATTTTTATTATTTTTTTTACAGATAGGATCTCGCTCTGTCGCCCAGGCTGGATTGCGGTGGCACAATCAGAGCTCACTGCCTGCAGGTTTAAACTCTTGGGTTTATGTGATCCTCTGTTTCCCATGTGGCTAGGACTATAGCATGGGTTTTGTGTGTGTGTGTGTGTGTGTGTGTGTGTGTGCGAGTGTGTGTCTTATACTTTTTTGTATAAACCAGGTCTCACTTAATTGCCCAGGCTGGTCTTGAACTCTTGGCCTCAAGCAATCCTCTTGCCTCAGCCTCCCAAAGTTCTGGGATTATAGGTGTGAGCCATAGTACCCAGCTCCATTGAACTATTTATTAATAAAAGAATTGGCCTCTGAAATTTTTAGTAGCTTTTCACATCCCCTTGCCAATAAGACAGTGGCAATCTTTTATGAAGGCAAAGAGAATTCAGACATTTCTGTCAAGGATGAAAATAAATAAATATTTTAAAGATTTGCCTATGTCAGGACTCACAGGAGACCAATACTTCATTATATAAGACCCATAAACTGAATACTTAGTTAGAGAGAAGTGAGGGGGTTACTTGAGATCTTGGACAAAGTCATAGACAGTTTTTATTTCTCATAATTGTTTTATAATGTTAAGTGAGAAGAAAAATAAATAGTATTTGTAAACAGTGTGATAAATCTGTGGGAAAAAAGAAAAAAAAGTTTTGCAAAAAGTATAATGATAAAATGTTAACGAAGACTATTTTAGGGAGATATCGAAGATATTTTTCTCTTCTACTTATCTTCTGCATTTCCTAAATCTTTTATAATGAACATACATCACACTTAAAATTGAAAAAAAAAAGCCATTAGTTTAAAATTAAAGTTAACAATTCTTTGATAGTAAAATTGCAAAAAATTTATTCTGGTGTTAGGTCTCATGGGAAGCCTTGAATATGTTATCTGGATATCTGAAATTATTGCTAAATACTTGAGCTTCTTTTTAATTTTTTTTCCATCCAAAGCTCTCCACAGACAATTATTCAGACCATGCTATATTTATAGATTGGTTGAGGAATGTACATTGGCTGCAAAGTGAATGTGACCAGCTACCACTCCTTGGCTGGACTCCTTCCGCAGTCTAGTCACTGGTCATCAGCAGCCAGTGATCTCTTCAAGATGCAAATCCAATCATATCTCCCCTTCTTTAACCTTTCAGTTGTTTCAGCCCATAAGGCCCCACAGAGCCTGCTTCCTGCCCAGCTCTCGCCTGCTTCTCAGCACAGGTTGCCCCTGCCTCTCTGCTCCAGCCTCCAGGGTGTCTTTGGGGGTCTTCTAATTCTGGAGTCCCCAACTCCCGGTACTGGTCCGTGGCTTGTTAGGGACCTGGCTACAGAGCTCTGCCGCCCCCAATCCCCCAACCTCCTGTCTGTGGAAAAATTATTTTCCATGAAACTGGTCCCTGGTGCCAAAAAGTGGGGGACCACTGCTCTAATTGCATGAGCTTATTCCTGCCAAGTTCATTTCTTTGACACTTCGCTAAAGAATTTCTTCCTCAGAGAAGTCCTTGATTTTCAGTCCACATCAGATTCCTTTGTCGTTTACTGTCATCAATTTTTTTTCTGCCCCAGCATTGGCGCTGTGTAATTCACACAGCTGCTTAGCACCGTGCCTGGCACAGACTCTGCACTAAATATGTGTGTTAAAGGGGTAAAGGAGCGATAAATGAGAAAACAGTTGAATTAGTCATTTAGCAAGCAGTTATTCTATATTTCCCCCAGATGTTTTCTGGAAATATCCAGAATAAGTCACAGGAAACGCTTTCATTCATTCATTATTACTTTCTTGAGCATTTACTGTGTGTATGACATGTTTAAGCACCACAGGAGATGAAAAGATGAATTCAACGTGGACATTGTTCTAAGAGCTCATTGTATTAGTCAGAATTTCCATTTGTCAAGGTTAATTGCTCTTTGATCAAAGCAAGAATGGACACTTAAAAGTGGAACTGTGCTCACACTTCAATAATTGTATCACTGCACACCTAATTTTAGGTCAAATCCAGGAATCATATTTCATTTCTCTCTACCAATCCCCACCTCTCACACTCAGAAAACCTTTAGCAAAGCCCTGCCAATTTACCTCCAAACATTTTGAACCCATCTAGTGCATCTATTTCCCCTGCAACCACTTGGTCTAAGCAACTTCCATCTCTTCTGTCTCTACTGGTCTCCCCTACTTCCTCCTGGCTCCCCTATATTCTATTCTCCTCAAGGCAGCCAGAGTGATCTTTTAAAAACATGATTCAGGTTATGATTGTGACATACTCAATGGCTTCCTCTTGCACTTGCAAATGAATGCAAACTCTTGCCCTAATTCCATGACATAGTGTCACCCCTGCTCTTGATGATTACTGCCAGCCACATACAACGCTCATTCCTGCACTAAGACCTTGGACTTTATTTTCCTCCATGCCCTACATGTCTCCCTATATCATTTAATGAGTGGCTGCTTCTTTTCAGTCAGCTCAGAACTCACACTCCAGGTGCAGTGGCTCTTGTCTATAATTCCAGCAATTTTGAAGCTGGAGACTAAGGATCACTTGAGGCCAGGAGTTCAATACCACCCTGGGCAACATACCAAGACCCTGTCTCTAGAAAAAATTGAAAGATTAGTTGGGATATGGTGGCCTGTGCCCATAGTCCCAGCTGCTCGGGGGTCTGAAGCAAGAGGATCGCTTGAGCATATGAGTTTGAGGTTATACTGAGTTATGACTGTGCTGCTGCATTCCAGCCTGGGCAACAGAGCAAGACCCCATCTCTAAAAATAAATAAATAAATAAATAAATAAATAAATAAATAAATAAATAAATAAATAAAAAAACAAAGCAAAATTACCTGACACTCCAGTTCTTTAGAGAGCCTTGTCTAGGGTAGCCACTTTCTAGTTACTTACTAACATATTACCTGTTGGGATTTCCTTCAGAGCACTTATGACTGTATGAAAATATCCAGCTTATTTGTTTATTTAAAAAATAATTCTGCTCTCCTTCTTCCCTCTCCACTGGATGTAAGCTTTATGAGGACTAGATCTCATTGAGCTTGTTCACTGGTGTGACCCAATGCCTAAACAGTGCCTGGTGGAATATGTGCTCAATAAATATTTGTTGAATGGATGAATAAGGCTTCACATTACAGAAATGGTGAGCACTCAGCAGGTGTTTCTTGGCTGGTGTTTGATCTTCAGCTGTAACATGGCTCTTCTTCTTAATGAATCCCACCCTGCCTTTAAACCCCACACAAGTCTCACTGGCTCGGTGAAACCTTTCCCAACAGCCTAGTCCACAGAGACCACCCCCTCTCTGAACCATCATATATAATTTATTGTACAAACCAGGTTACTTTTGAGAGTGAAAGTAGGCACTATTAATATTTTTGCAGGGCCAACAGGCATAAACTAGAATTGTCCTGGGAAAACTGGGATGTATGGTCACCCTATCCACATGCCACTTCCTTATCCCTTAATATATATAAACTTTGACTATAGTTGTTCAGAGGTATGCCATCTTTTCCTTTACTAGAACTTAAATGCTTAATTATATTTAATTACACTCAGCATAAAACTGGGCGCCTAGGAGATGCTAATGAAATGTTTATTGTTACTTCTTGTGTTCAGTCAGTAATACCAAACCCCTCTTTTTCTTCTGTTGCAATTGTAGAATTCATTTGTTTTAGGGAAATTTCTTTAAAAGGGAGAGATTCTTTTATGCATCTTACTAGGTCTTATGTCTAAGCAAGTGTTTTCTAGTTCTTGTAAACTCAGTAAAAAACTCCAGGGTGTAAGCTACCTGTAAAGTTTTGTATACAACTCTTCCTACACTCCCAGTACTTTATACTTAATTTGCTTGGAATACTGTCCTTCCCATCTCCTCCCTCCTCGTCTTCCTCTGACTAACTGCCATACACTCTACAGACCTCAGCTTCTATGTCCCTTCCTCCCCAACGTGTGGTTAAGTGTCACCACCCAGAGCTCCACAGTATACAGTACTGCTCCACTGGGCCATATCACACTCAACTATATGGAAACTGTCTGTTTCCTTTCTGCTTCCCCATGGGGCTGAGGTAAACTCTGTAAGAGCAATTACCCTGTGTCTTTAATTCACCTTTCTGTCCATTGAGTTTAGTACAATGCCTATCTCATAGCACAGTCTTAAAAATACTTATTGAATAAATGAATGAATGGAGGCATTTGCCTATGTTAAGCTTCTGGTATAATAAAAGGAAAATGTTATCTGAATATTATTATCAGATAATTTCAGATAGCAAAAGATTATTTTTTTGAATAAAAATACACCAGTCCAACCTTTGAACTAAATTATTTAAGCCAGCAACTGTGACACTAATCAACTGGCATTGTGCACATATGCCAAGCCTTTTTAGATAATTGAGTGCTAAGAATTAATTTATTATTTTTTAATTTTTATTTTTGGATGAAAAGAAACTCTCCACTGTGGCCATTTAACTATCAAAGTTATAATTGTTAATAACTTTAGAGTGGCAGGGTTGCAATTAAAGTAGACCCATAGAAATTTGTTCACAAAACTGTATATTATGTGTAGTAGCAGGGAGTTGTAATAATTCTAGTATTTGATACTCCATAAACCATTATTTTAAGATGAATCTGGATACAAGTCCAGTTATTCTCACTTCTTAATCATGCATAAAGCAATGTAGTGATAAAAATTTACTTACAAGTACTTTGAAAAACAATCAATTTTTTAGAAAATGAAAATACCTCTGAAGATTCTGTTAATACTTTCCAAAAGCAAAATCTCATAGGAAACATGAGCTAGTGTGTTAGAACTTTTATTTTTATATGCATTTCTTCTGATGACTTTGAAACCCTTTAAAAGCATTTTCTAATAAAAGAGTAGTTCTAGTTATTAGACAGTATATATTGAATGATTTTAACTCCCTTCCGTTTTGGCAATGAATCAGAAGAATTGATATTGGGCTTACTAAAAATCAGGCAGACTCAAAGTAAATGTCATATTATTCTTCAGTCTCCATAGAGTCAATGTAATAATAGTAATTATAATTACTGATAGTAAAAGCTAACACTTTCAGAGAACTTATCACATGCCAGGCACTTTCGTAATTGTTTTATGTCTTTCCATTATTTTAAGCCATAAACAACCACACAAGATAAGTAATATTATGGTTAAATAACTTTGATAAGGTAAATTGCGGCAATTGTGGCTCCAGGCAGTCTGGCTCCAGAATCCATGTTCTTACTCACTTCACAGGTACACAGAATCTGATTGTGTGCACTGTATGCTTTTGCATGAAAACTTAACTCCTGGCTTTATCTTTTCTAGTCTATATTCTTATTTTCCCTTCTTACTGGTGTCTTCATTAAAGACATGCAAAGGAGGAGGGGGTGGAGAAGGAGGAGAAAGTTTGTTGTGTTATATATCTCAATATGCCATGTGATATTCTTTAGGGATCAAGTCAGCATATAAATATGTAAAAACTTAGATAAACAGGTTTCCAGAATCCATCTGTGTCTCTCTATGTTGAGTCGGATTTACGCAGGAATGTGTAGAAGAATGTAACACACATTTCAAGAAGAAGAGGATGTTTAGCTGCAGCCAGATGCAAGAAGAGAGAGGTGGCTAGCTGGAGTGTGTGGAGCCCGCCTCTCCTTCTGCCTCTCCCTTCTCTGGCCACAGGCAAGGGTGTGTGACTTAGCTTCTTGACCCTCCCATAATTGACGGGACCTGAAAGTTGGTATAATCCCCATGACTAGACACTAATCTCTTGAGGGTCCTCTTCAACCTTCTGAGATAGGTTGCACAGCAGAGGCACTGTCACAAATGTGTAGCTGAACTGAGTCTTGCATTTCACCCCCTGACCCAGTGATTAGGATGCTTAAGATGCATGTTGGCCAAGTCACCTCCCACTCAAAAAATGCACTTTCTATTTTTGTCATTTGTTACACTTTTGATTTTAAAATTTAGCCCCCTTTAACTGCAACTTAGATCCTTTACTTACCTTTAACATATTTACATGGAGAAAAAGTATGCATGTAATTAGTCCCCATCCATAACTCCACCTTCCACTCTTCTCATTTCAAGTATCTGTGTGTAAAGAATCTCTTTACATGGCTTTAGTTAATGTGCTTATCAGATAAATTAGGAGATATTGGAACTTCTCTAATACTTGTGTTACAGAAGTTTTGATAAATGTGTATATTAGGAAATACTGGAACCTCGGTAGTACTTGGTAATCACTAAAAAGAGTTAACGAACATTCAAACTTGAAGAGAATCCATCTGCATTTGGAAATGACTATAAGGTTTACATACCTGCCATGAAAAATGTGTTTAACCTGGTGCCTGAGTTGAGCTTTGTGAAGGAAGAGGAAGACCAAAAGAGGGAAGAAAAGAGGTGAGCTGGAGGGAAAGCTTGTGGGGACTCACATTTGCTCGAAATGAAAGACCTAATTTAAAGTCATCCGGACATGAAAGTGCCATTCTCGCCTGCTCTCTGCCACGCTCTCTCTTTCTCCCTGGCCTTTCACTTCTTTAAAGTGGCAGCAATAATTGAAACCAGAAGAACACTATAGGGCCTGAGCCATTGTGTTATCCTCCCTATGAGCTGTTCTTTCCCCTCTTTCATCACTTACCATCAAGCCTGTGTGTTCTTTCCCTAGTGCACTGCCATACGGGAAAGGGCCTGGACTTCGTTGTTTATCAGGCCAAGTTTCTTACTATCTCTGGCACTCACTGTCTCCAGACCCTGAAGATGACTCATTAAATTATCTGAGCCTGGGTTTCCTCAACTATAAAAAGAGGGCAATATTTATCAGCCTCATGGGATACAATGATAATTGGGTGCTGCCTGTATACACCACCCAATCTAGTACATAGCACAAGGCATGTAAAGGTAGCCGATCCCTCTAGACCGGCCTGACTTTGGAAGGATCTTCTGGTTACTCACAGCAGCTGGTAAGTTCTCAGCACAGGCACCTGTAAGAAATCAATAGGTGCCATCACATAAAAGCAGAGAAAATCACTAGCGTCTCCTTTGAAACTGTTTACTATGAATGGAATTTGACATAAATTAGATCTGTCTTGAAATTCTCTGAACAAAAGAGAAAGTTGTAGTGATAATGATGAAGAGGAAGAAGAGGATGGCAAACACTTTTAGGCATTCACAAGAAATATGTAAGGCGGTGTTAAAGCATCTCCCATATCTTAAATGATTTATGCCACTAGCAACCCTGACATAGGTCCATTATTATTCCCATTTTTCAGATGAGAAATCGAAGCCAAGGAGAAGTCACACCACCTATAAAGTGGCCAAATGAGTGGTGGCTCAACAGGTCCTTGATGCAAGAGAGCTGGGTTGGCATGCCTGTGTTTCCCTTACCTTTCCCCTCCTGCTCACACAATGCTTGCAGAGGTACCAAGCGAAATATCCCCAAGGTGACAGCAATTAAAGAAGTAAGGAAGAAAATGGGTTTCTTATCAGGGGCTCTCTCTTTCTGTAAGAGTGGAAATTATTTATCCAGAAGCCCCCATATTTCTCCCTTGCAACTTATTTTCTAGAGCTGTGTGTCCTGTCACAGGGACACTGTGAGCTATAAGGGAGGCTGGGAAAGTGAGCAGCTGGCAAAACAGAATGTGATTACCTTGATAGACTTCAACCAATCAAGCCCATAGAGCTGAGCATGATGCCACCTGAAAGAAATCTGGTGTTCTTTGAGCAAGGTGGGTGACCAACAGAATCTGTTATACATTAGCTTCTGAGACCAATGTAGTTCGAATATAGAGCAGACATCATTTCATAAATGATTGAAATGAAGGTTGGGACATGCCCAAATTGGTATAGAGAGGTTCAGGATGAGAGTCCAAACCCAGCATCCTTTATCTATACCAGTGATTTTCAATCTGAGTGCCTCAGTTTCTATAAAAATTTTATTAGAATATTATATTAAAGATGTTTCTAAAAATGTGATTAAAAATATAGCACATATGTAATTTTCTCATAATTAGAAGTTGACACAATGCAATCCCTAATATAAAACTGTGGTTTTTTTTGTGCCGCCAGTTGACTTGGTTTTTGTTGTTTTTCCAACATAGAGTAAAGCATCTCCTGCCATCTCTACTTAATCATGAAGTCTCTTGGGATTACTGGGTAGGCTATTAAAAACTATTTGTCACCATTTATCCATGTTAATTTGGATTTTCTCAATACCAGACAACCACCATAAAATAATCAATTGCGTGTTGACAGTGATATAAGACTGCATTGGCTCCAAGCAAATTCGAAATAATCTCTAATTTGAAATTGTCCTGTGTATCCGAACAGCTGCATTATTCTCACTGACTGACTTAATATCTCTCTGGCCCCTACTTAGCTTTCCAGCTGTTCTCCACTGGCTCTCCCTGCTCCAGAAGCCTCTGTCTCAATGATGGGAACACTTTTCTTGCCTTAGTACTTTTCTTTATCCTTGCTATTCTCTCTAGCAAACACTGTTTATCTAGTTAGATTCAGCTCATTCTTGATGTTCCAGTTAAATGGTACTTCCTTCCCTGACCTCCCAGATTAGGCTAGCACCCTCGGTTTCACATTCACTTTTGTGCACTTGTCATTTTACAATTATTTCCTTCATTGCTGTCTTTCCTTCTAAGGTTGAGAACTGTCTGAAGACAGCAACCAAGGATCCCCCTGTCACTGCTGAATCCTCAGCTTCTAGTAAAAATGCTGAGCCCATGGAAGGAATCAATTGTTTTTGAAGAAATAAATGTAACATGAAAAAATAAACTTGAATTTAGATGTAATATTGATAAAGGGTAGATAGGAATGATGTAAGTTTTCTGGTTATTAAAGAAAAGCTTATTATTAAGAGATTGAAGGATGACATACAAAGAGTGAAGTATGCATATGCACTAATTTTAAGTGTGCAACTCGATGCACATTTCTGTATTACATGTTTGGTTAACCACTATCCAGATGAAATGTAGATCACTTTTAGTACTCCATGACTTTCCCTCATGATCATTTCCAGTCTTACCCACTTCCTACCCTCCCACTCACAGAGGTAACCACTATTCTGACTTCTATTACCATTGATTAGTTTTTGCCAGTTCTTAAATTTCAAATTAATAGAAATTATTAAGTATGCACTATTCATGCCTGGTTTCATTCATTCAACATATTATTTGTAAGATGTGTCCATGTTGTGTGTACCAGTAGTTTATGTCTTTTTATAGTTTTATGGTACTCCATTATATGAATATAGCAAAATATAATTATTCATTCTCTTATTGATGGATATTTGTTTTATCTCAGTTTTCAGCTATAACAAAAATTGTTTCAATGGTCACTCTTGACCAGGTCTTTTTTGTGGACATATGATTATTAAAAGAGCTATTTTATCCCATTAAAAGGAAAATAATCAATCAATATGTCCTCTTATGATGTTAAAAAGTTCCTTTTCAATTCTTAAAAACCAAAAAAGAAATCAGAATGGCATTAGATGTTACTGAAGAAATAGAAGAGAATCCTAATTGATAACTGGGCCAGAAGTTAGCACTCTTTCAGAGGCAGAAAAACTTGAAAATCGAATGAAATGGAACACTCATTAAATATAGTAATGTATCTAACAAAAATGTGTCCATAAAAAGACACATGCAAAAGTGTTCATAGCAGCTTTATCCATTATAGCCCCAAACTGGATAAAAACAAGACAAAACCAAACCAATAATCCTTAAAATATTCTGCACATTTTGTTTATTTGGGGGAACATGTAAAGATTCAGCTATCCTGAGACTGTATCGACAATTTTTAGATTCTAATAATGTCTTGTGTTTGTATAGAACTTTAAAATTGCAAATTTCACATACATCACACAGCTCAGAAGTGGCAAAGCAGTAACTCACATGCGGGACTGGTGAGGCTAACTTTCATGTGTTTCCCCATCACATCCTGATTACACCTCATCAGGAAAAGCTACACTCAACATGATTACTTATGACAAAGTGTATTTAATTTTTAATATTTTTAAAGCTGTGTCTTATACTTTGGAGAGTTTTTCTAATTAGAAATAATTAGTTGCATATGCATTCTGATCTACTCTTGTCAGTGGGTCTCTAACTTTCCTATCTCGTACTTTGTCAATCAAAGAGCTTGTACCCTGTTGGGAGAGACACACATTTCATTTTACCAACGATGAAATTTCTTATTGTTTGTCAACAGACATTACAGTTTTCATTCATGGTAAACTTAGCAAAATTAAAAAAAAAAACGTGTTTTACTAGAAGACTTCTCATAGCTTTTAAAATAGGAATGTGTCTGGTGACTTTATAAAGAGTGAGCTGTAGTCTACTATACTTCCTCATGGAATCCCATTAACAACACTTAGAAAATTCTAGAGATAACAAATTTTGTGAAACTCCTTTCTAGACTTTGTTTTTGTTGTTGTTGTTATCTTTTTAAAGCTTAACTCGCAACTATGCCATTCACTCAAATCTTTGTTGTGTGACAGCATGGAAATTCCACCAGTGAATGATATTAATGGATGGTAATGGTACATGCATTGTACCCCTTTCCAGACAGATTTATCCCTTGACAGGAATGATTAGGACTAAACTCCAAGTGACTAATGTTGTAAGTTCAGGCACTGTGCTGGTAGAAGAAAAATGCATGTCATGGTGGGGTAGGGAGAAGCTTAAGTCAGAGCCTGAGCTGCCTAAAAGTAAATTCTGGCTTGGGTCCTTTCTAAATACAAAGGAATGTGCTTAGTAAGAAGGATGGTGATGAACAGCTAACTTGACTCACTAAAAATATCAATGCTGTTATGCCGTCTTAAGGCGCAGCACACACCACTTACCTTTTCATCTACCTTCATTATAACAACCAGCACTTTTAATATCTATGTCTTGGTGGTCATACCCAGCTGGGGAAATTGCTTTCTACACCACATGTCTGTGTAAAAATATTTTTTTCCTAAGTTTTTAGTCAGGTTTGATTGGCTGACAGAATTCATCTACAAATAATTTTGTTTATTCTTGCCAGCCATGAAAAATCACATGCTAGTCTGCCTATAGTTGGAAATTTGGAGTCACGTCCATTTCAACAAAAACATATTATTCTTTTGTTTTTATTGACTTGTCCTCTCCTCAGTGGTGTGCAATGGCTCATTCTATTTGTACTGGTGGAGCTGAACTGTTTTGTTTTTTTAACTTTCCAGTTTTGTTTAATTAGACACGCTAATTCCATATTGATATATATTTTAAATTGATACATTATTGCCTCCTTAATTTATAGTTAAAATGATTTCTTATTTCAAATACTTTAATCCTATTAAATAGATACAGTGAAAAAAGGAAAGAAAACATTCAATCATTAAAAATGAAATAATTATTGTTTTAATTTAAAAGATATACTGATGTTTAACAATTTGGGCATTGAGATACAGAATGATTTTTACAATTTTAAATACATATGCATATATCTTGATTTCTGCAAAAAGAAGACATTTGTATTCATAAGCATAAAACACATTTTGTATTTAAAATTATTTTTATATCTGTTCTACCTATATATGTTTTGATTTCATAAAACAAGAAAATACACTGAGAGTGATTAACCAATGTATGTAATTATATGATCTTGGGGTTAGTTCTATCCTCCAATTTTATGAGACTAATTATTTCAACCAGTGTGACTGGCAGTATGAACAGCAAGTTTAACAGTCTGAAACCAGTCTGTTTAGGATTAAAGTCTGGTTCTTCCATTCACTATCTCTTTTTTATTTAATCTCTTTGGGCTTTAATTTCCTGATCTGTAAAAGTAGGATAATTATAGAAACTGTCTTATATGGCTGCTCTGAGGACTCATTTAGGTTAATACACATAATGCACTAAGAACAATTGCTCTGCATAGTAAAAGTACATTATGCATCATCATCATTATCATAGTCATGTAAAGAATGCAATACAAAAATTAGCCCCGGTATGTAACTAGAGAAAGGAAACAGACTGGGAAACTCAAGAGGAAAAAATTGGAAAGATGTTAATCTTCACTACTAATAACCGAGGATATGATATAAACATAAATAATACCATTTGTCATGTATAAAATTGGTAATAATTTAAAAGTCTGACAATGTCAGAAAATTCCAGAAAACGGGAATTCTCATATACTGCTGGTGGAAGTGTAAATTGGCTCAATCACTTTGAAGTATCCAACAAAATTGAAAATGCTCATAGTTTACAATCCAGCAATTCCATTTCAAGATATAGATTTACTAGAGAAAACTCACACCTACACACAAGAGATTATGTATGAGGGTATTTATAGGGAAATAGATAAATAAATATGACATACCTAGGTCATGGAATACCATACAGCAGTTAAGAGAAATGATCTGTTTATATTGCAACATGGATCTGTCTTAAAAACAATGTTGAGTGAAAAAAGGAACTTCTAATATGGTATATCTATAGCATAATATTATTTATGTAAATTAAAATTCTCAATACTATACTATATATTAATGTAAATTATTTTTAAAATTAAAAATTTAATTTTTCAATGAATTGGAAAAATGCAAACCAAATTAATGATAGTGATTGTTTCAAAAAGGGAAGAACTGGAAATGGGAAGGAAAGAGGAAAAAAAGGATATGTTCTCTATTGAAATCAAAAGATGACATAACTATATAAATAATGTTAGTATTTGAAATTTCTTGGTGGTGAACACATATACTTTTGTTAAACATGTCTCTGAATGTTTTTTTATTTTAAAAATTTCTCAAAGCATGTCTATAAACTAATGTTAAAATGATACTTTCCCTCAAAATGTAGGTACTATATAAATGTCAAATGATTAAGATGGGAAAGAAATAAATTTCCATTATAAATTAATAGAGGACATTGGCATACTGTAGTTTGTGAACTCCTCAAAGTCAAAATCATCCTTTATTCATCATTTTATCTCTCAGCCCCCAGCACAGCACCTGGCATACAGTAAGTGTTCAATAAACCTACATTAAAATATCCTGAATTATAATTTATTCAAGGCACTAAATAAAACTCTCTTAATTATTAAATAAATAGAATAATATAAAACATAAAAGAACAATATGGCAGCATATAAAATATGCTAGCAACAGTTAAAGATGACAACATCTAGCAATGGTGGAGATAAAAGAAAACTACTGAACTCAAAAATTCCTGATGACAATTTAAAGTGAAAACACTTTAGCAATAAAATCAGTAATTTCACATTCTTTAAAATTTATCCTAAGGAAATGATCCAAAGATGATGAAAAGGACCATTATGCATGTATGTTTCCTGTAGGGTTACTTATGGTGGAAAATGGAAATCAGTGCAAATGTCTACTAATCACGAAATAACTGATTAAATTATAGTACAAAATATGTTAGAATATTATGTGGCTGTTAAGACAATAATTTTGAGGGTATGGAGACAGTCTGGCTAAAATAGCTGATATCCATTTTTTTTGCTAGAATTGATTCATCTGGAAATTGTGAATATATGAAGCAAACTTTATGAAATCATGGTAAGTGTAAAAAACAAGAAACAAAAAGAGTGTATGTGCTCCTGATTAAAGCTATATAAAAATCATGCATGTACCTGCCCAAGATGAGAAGAGAAAAATTGGGGAAAATATATTTTTTCCTGATAGTTAAAATATATTTTATAGTGTTTTTATTTTAAAAAATAGAATAGAAATTCTATCTGTTGTTGGAATAAATTTCAAAGCATTTATTGCACATCTACTATCATGAAATCCAGTCATGACAAAATAAGAATGCTCTTACTTAATAATTCAGCATTTAATGTGGAAGGTAAAAATGAGTAGAATAGTACCTGATTGTTCTATTTATCTTGAAAAAAATGTATTAACAAATCTTAGAAAGAAAAGCATATATGACTCCTCTCAAATTATATTAGGGCCTCGATTTATGACAGAAATGTAAAATTGGCAATTTTAGTTGTTATTTGTACTTTCAGTATAAATGTTTGGTCACATTTTTAGAAACCAGTGTCCCAAATTCTTTAGAAATTTTATGAAAAATTTTCTTCATTGAATATCTCTATTCGCAATGGTTTAATTTGTTCATTTTGTTCCACAGAATAAAAGCATTTCTCACAAAGAGCTTCTCTCATGAAATACCAAAATTTTGGGATACATTAGCCAATAGGACCAGAGACGGTCTTGAATGTGTGAGTGTGTATGAGTATGGTGTGTGTGAATGAAACAGATACAATTCTTTTCAGCACAAATATGATAAGTATGAAAATAATATTAAATTACATATGAAAATGCTCTTATTAATGTGTTGTATGAGATTGCTAGAGAAAAATGTTATTCAGTATTAAGTAAAGCAGAGAATAAGAAAGAAAATGTATGTTTTATACTTTAAACCTGAGACATAGAGAGACCAATTGAGATTTTCAGAGGATGCTGTCCCTGGATGCTGTGTCTCATTTACACATTACCTGGGAGAGCGTCGTGCGGCTGCATATTCTCAGCTGTTGAATGTGTTCTGCTCATTTTCCAGCGGGGAAGACGGGTTTAATGCTTCCTCGGCAGTGTGTACTTTTTCACTTCTGCTGTTTCTGTTTACTTGTCTGCTTGCTTATTTATTGTTTGCACTTAGCTTGCCCTGCAAACGGTTCTGAGAATTGTAGGGTGAATGGGTAATACCTACAAATAAATCTCTCTCTTCAGTTTTTATATGGGGTCTGTTTGGGGATTCATTTCTCTTTATACTTTTTTCCAACTTGATGAATTTTCTAAATTCATGTATATTTAAACAAAATGTGAAGGATATAGGTTTCTTTTTCAGGTTTATAAGCCTATCCTTAGACCCCAAAATTCTTCCTAAAGAAGTTAAATTCTATTGAGTAATTCTGTCCATCACATTAAAAAACAACTTTCTCCTTATGTAAAAAATAATGCTGGTTTCAAGGTGTTGGGCAAATCACTAAACCTTTTTTTAGACTCATAAATAAAATAGGGAAATTTGATAACATGAGCCCTATGGTTCAATCAAAGTTCCGTGATTTCTAAAAATCTTTTACTTCACTAGCTTTCAAGAGAATAGCTGCACAGTTAGTTTAAACTCTGGGGATCGTGCTCAGTGAATAAATACTTCTCAAACAATTGGAAAACAGACATGAGAAACAATCATAGCCCTGGCTATATCAATAGCCATAGACCATATTAATGATTTTGGAGGGAAGCTCAGCAAAATGCTAATTTATTTAATAAATATTTAATAATGTATTATTTCAACAAATAAATTAGTGCTTACACAGTAAAGAATACAAATGTTTTGTGCATACAGTCTTGACCCACTTTTATAGTCCTTCTTGGATATTTCTCAAATAATTACTTTTTTAAAAAAAAGAACATCAAAATATTTCTGTTTATAGCAGCTTATGAAATCTATAAAATAATCCAATGGTTGACCCCCTCTTATCTTGAGAATGTTTAATCAACACTTGATATTTGCTTTAAATTAGCACTGTCAAATGTACATTTGTATAAAATCTCCCAAATCATGAAAGATTTATAATTTGAAATGTATTTGGATTTTTTTCCCAGTTAATCAGCTGGAGAAAAATTAGGAGTACTGTAACTAGAACAATTAATTGAGTTGAGCTGAGTGTTATAAAAATCATGAACACTTTTTTTCTTGGTGTGCTTTGGCTACGTAAATGAAACTAAAAGCCAGTTCACTAACAGGATTGGTGTGATGAGAGAGGCATGTGTCTTTTACAGGAGCCCAGGTTAATAATTGAAACATAGATCAGAAGAAGAGGTGTCAGGAGGCAAATTCTTGATATTAAGTCTATTGCTGGCCCTTTATGGGCTTGTGTAGGTTAATTAACTCTGGAAAAGACTCGGTTGCCACTCCTGAGAAGTGTAATGAAAAATAGTCACCGGCCATTAAATTCAGCAACTAGGTATGAATGCTGAATACAATGATGTGTAGTAGATGTAGCAAGGCCCTAGCTGCTAGGGGGTGGTGACAGGCTGGGGAGAGGGTAGCAGTGCCAAAGTAGCACAAAGGGACATGTGCTCCATAATACCAATACGCCTACTGCCTGTGTGGGAAGTACAGTAGACCCAGTTGATTATGTGGTCACGGCTCCTCCTCCTTCCTAAATGAACCCTCATTTGTTCAATATCCACACGCCTCTTTGTGGCCAAGAGTTTCAGGGGAGGCATGATGAAAGGTTGGTCCCTGGAGCCTGCTCCAGTTCTTGATTCACTGAGGTGTAGACATACAAAGCAATTTGGGTTGAAGAATCACAAGGCCCAGTTGAGTTGAGGATAGGCGATGAGGAGTGGGGAGTAGAGCTAGTGTTTCTGGGCAAGGATCTCCTCAATCTTAAAGGAATACAAGAAAAAGAAAGTATATTTACTGCCTTTACTTCCTCCGGACATTGACCTGGAGATGTAACCCCTGTTTTAGGCATCTTACTTTTAAGAAGCTCAAGATGGCGAAGCAGAAAGGTGGCTTAAACTAGACCTAGGAGGATGTATGAATTTGCAAAAAACAGTGCAGAGGCAAGAGCATTTCAAGAAATGTTTAGAAGCATAGACAAATCAAACACACAGGAGTGAATCAGCGCCAGCTTGTTAATTGAACACGAGACCACTGAGTCTAGAACTAAAAGAAAGTCACAGAAAGAAGCATTTTGATAAATAAGGAAAATTCACTAGTTTCTCACCCATTCACTTCTCCACCCCTGCAGAGTGCTGCCATGTGGGATGCTTGAACTTCCTACTTGCCGTAAGTCACATGTGAATATTCTGGCTTCTTTCTTCAGATGAAAAATTGGGAAAGCCCTGGTGCTTAAAGCAATCTTATGACCTCTACACATTGTAAACTTGAAGAGATTGTACAAGAGCATCATCTTGCTTAATTTTATCTCAACATGGTTTTCTGTAAATCATTTTCGTGAGATTTGTAGATTTTCTCTTCTTTATCTCATGCTGGAGCGCATAGGGATCTGATTACCAAGAAAAAGAGAGAAACTAGCTTCTTATATAAGCAAAGAGAATATGATATTTATGTATTTTTAAATTATTTTACCTTTTTGAATCTCTAAGTATGAAATGCACATTGTAGAAAAACCATATCACAAAAATCAATTAAAATTAAAGTCAAGTGTCACTAAAAGGATCAATGCTATCTATACTTAAGTTTGTGGATGTTCTGACTCCAGTGATGCAAGTACCTATAAGACATATGCAATATACAATTCTTTTTGAAAGGGAATAAACTGTTATATGTATGATATGAAAATATATGAATGCTAAGTGTTACTAAACCACAAAACATTACCAAGATCGTTTTGTTGCTGACATACATATCACATAGTATTTAATAAAATCTAGAAAGCCATTATTAAAGAGAACATTCTTATTTTAAGGTAGTTATAGTTATTCATTTTCATTGCTGTACATTATTCATTGTCTATACATACCACAATTTATTCATTTTAATAATGATGTCTAATTAGGTTGTTTCCAAGTTTTGGCTCCTATGAATTATATTATTCTGAAAATGATTTTACATACCTTTGCATACAAATACCTATTTCTGTTGGGTGTTTAGAGTGAAATTCAGCCATTCCAGTGAATGTTCAAGTTTAACTAGATGCTGCTAAACGATTTTCCAAAGTGGTTGTTGTTAGATCCAGAGCCGAGAGAGACACACACGAAGCCTCACGTGTAGCAAAATGCTGTTTATTTTGAGCATCTGGGTGCAGATGGGTGAAGGTCCAAAAAGGCATCCACCAGAGAAAAGAGGAGAGCCTTGGGTTTTCTGGAGGGTTTTTCTGGGAGGAGTAAATACTTTTCAAACAATCCCTGGGGGGGGGGGGATAAGGAAAGTAAGTTCCCCTCTTGCATTCCATTCTTTTATCTCAATAGGGAACAACCCAGAGGCATAATCATAAGCATAGTCCTTATCAGGAGAGATAAGGAAAGTGAGTTGTTCTTCTTTTGCATTTTCATTGCCTTATCTCCCCAGGGGTCTGGCAAAGGCTATGTGCCTAATACACCCCTAGGAAGGGGAGAGGAGTGGGTTTTATAGGAGGTTTAGATGGAAGTTTGGGGAGGGTAAATTCCTTAAGCCTAACAGTTGTACTTTTTTAGTTTACGCTCCCACCAACAATGTATGAGAGTTCCATTTGTGCTTTATAAATCTAGCTATAAGTCTTTGGTTAGCTATTGGTATCACATGTAACTTCTCCTACTTCTGGCTTGCATTTCTCTCCTTCTGATAGTTTCTTTTGATATGTGGAAATTGGTAATTTTAATATTGTCTAGTTTATCAATTTTCTGCTTTATGGTTAGGGTATTTTTGTGTGTGTGTGTGCAGTTTAAGAGACCTCTGCTTTTCAAGTTGAGAAAGATTAAGCTCTTATGTTGCCTTCTAGAAATTTCATTGTTCTACTTTTCATATTTGTTGTTAAAAAATTCAATTGTATTAGTAATTTATTTTAGGGCATGACATGAGCTAGGAAGGAATCAAGATTCACTTCTTTCTCCATGTGGAAATCCAAATGGCCTAGCCCTCCATAAAAAACACAATTCTTTCCCTCACTGCACTGCAGTCTATGAATTAGTGACTATTAATGGACAATCTCTTGGTGGAGTTTACATTCTGTTCCATGGCCAATTTGTCAACGTTTGTACCTTTATTATACCACCTTTTTTTTTTTTTGAGACAGAGTTTCACTCTGTTGCCCAGGCTAGAGTGAGTGCCGTGGCATCAGACTAGCTCACAGCAACCTCAAATTCCTGGGCTCAAGCTATCCTCCTGCCTCAGCCTCCCGAGTAGCTTGGACTACAGGCATGCGCCACCATGCCCGGCTAATGTTTTCTATATATATATTAGTTGGCCAATTAATTTCATTCTATTTGTAGTAGAGACAGAGTCTCGGTCTTGCTCAGGTTGGTTTCGAACTCCTGAGCTCAAACGATCTGCCCCCCTGGGCCTCCCAGAGAGCTAGGATTACAGGCCTGAGCCACCACACCGGCCTGTTATACTACCTTTTTAAAATTTCAATAGATTTAGGGGGAACAAGTGGTTTTCTGTTACACGGATGAAGTGTATAGTGGTGAAGTCAGGGCTTTTAGTGTACCTGTCACCCAAATAACATACATTACACCTGATAGATAATTTTTGTTCCTTCACTCCTCTTCTACCCTCCTTCCTGCTGAGTCTCCAAAGTCCATTATACCACTCTGTATGACCATGTATATCATTGTTTAGCTCCCACTTATGGGTGACTATGTGTGTGGTATGTTTTTTTTTTTTTCTTTTTTTCTGTTCCTGTGACCCTATGCTTAGGATAATGGCTTCCAATTCCATCCAAGTTGCTGCAAAAGACATTATTTCATTCTTTTAAATGGCTAAGTCATAATCCATGATGCATACATACCACATTTTCTTCATCCACACATCAGTTGATGGACACTTAGGTTAATTTCATATCTTTACAATTGTGAATTGTGCTGCAATAAACATATGCGTGCATGTGTCTTTTTGATATAATGACATCTTTTCCCTTGTGGTAGGGTGATTGATCGATCGAATGGTAGGTCTCTTTTTAGTTCTTTGAGGAATCTCCATGTGTTTTCCATAGAGGTTATATACTAATCTACATTCCCACCAACAGTGTGTAAGTGTTCCCTTTTAACTGCATCTATACCAACATCTATTGTTTTTTGACTTTTTAATAATGGCCATTCTGACAAGGATAAGGCAGTATCTCATTGTGGCTTTAATTTGCATTTCCCTGATGATTAGTGATGTTGAGAATTTTTTTGTTTGTTACCATTTGTTTATCTTCTTTTGAAAAATGTGTCTTCATATCTTTTGCCCACTTTTTTTTTTCCTTGTGAATTTGTTTGAGTTCCTTGTAGATTCTGGATATTAGTCTTTTGTGGAATATATAGTTTGTGAATATTTTCTCCCTTTCTGTTATTTCCTTAGCTGTTGAGAAATATTTTAGTTTAATTAAGTCACATTCATTTATTTTTGTTTTTGTTGCATTTGCTTTTGAAATCTTAGTCATATATTCTTTGTCTAGGCCAATATCCAGAAGAGTTTTTCTTAAATTTTCCTCTAGAATTTTTATAATGCCAGATCTTATATTTAAATTTTTAATCCATCTTGAGTTAATTTTTGTGTATGGAGAGATAGGGATCTAGTTTCATTCTACTGCTTTTATTATTGTACCTTCATAAGTCTTGATTTTTGGTATTATGAGGCCTCCAACTTTATTATATTTTTATTGCTAATTCAGTATTGTGTTGGTTATCCGTGGTCTTCTCAGTTTCCTTAAAATTTTTAAAATCACCTTTTTGACACTCAAAAAATTGGTTGAGATTTTTATTGGAACTAAATTGAATCTATACATCAACTTGGGAAAAATTGAACATTTTGTAATAAAAAATCTTCTAACCATGAACATTCATATGATTCCATTAATCTATATTTCCTGTATTTTTGCTCAAAAATGTTCTGTGGCTTTTTCTGTAGATGTCTTGACATTTTTGTTAAATTTATTACTAGAAATTTTGTGGGTTTTGTTACTATTTTAAATGGTGTTACTTCTAACTTTATAGTTTGTTGCTGGTATATAGAAATAGAATTGATTTTTCTAAAGGAAAGCTTTAAATAATAACTTATGATGCTTGTAATAGATTTTGTTTTGTTGACATTCCTAATCAGTTAAAGGATATTTCTTTCTATTCCTAGCTTTTAAGGCTTTAATATTTTAGTTTTGTTTTTAATTATAAATGGGTGTTCATTTTTGTTAAATGCTTAATTTTCAATAATTTGGGAATTTTTCTAATTATATATTTCTAGCATAATTCCACTGTGGTCAGAGAAGACACTCAGTGATTTTTAATCCTCTGAAATTTATTGAATTTTATTTTATTGCCCAGTATGTTATCAGTTTGGGCATATGAGACATAGTAAAGGATATCAGTCCTTTCATTGTTGAATACAGTGTTCTATATATACTACTTATATCAATATGACAATTAGTTTGCTAATTGTGTTACTCAATCTTCTATACACTCACCAAATTTTTTTGCCTACTTACAGTATTTTATCACTTGGTAAGGTGAACTCAAAATCTGCTAAAATTTTTCTGGCAAAATGTAGCTTAGGTATAGAAAAACTAATAGGAAGCTTCAATTAGGTTTCCTAACTGAATTCTAAGCTATGGATTGTCAGAGCCTTGCATTGGGCCCTTATTTATTAATGGGGTAACTTGTTTCCCACTTGGCCAGTGTTTCTTCTGTATATGCTCTCTTGGTATAAAACTCTGAAAGTGAAGGGAGATCAGTGGGAAGATTCATGCTTCTAACACCCTCCCTCACAGAGAGCCACAAACAATGTAAGAAATATTTCTCAATTGTCCAAAATACACCACTCTTGATTATATATTCTTCATAGAGTCATCATTAACAGAAAATTTTAAAATGCTGACATTTTTGTAAAGTATCATAATTGTTTTTGAAAGAGTATATTATCAATACCTTGTATATTAAAGTTTTTATTAAAATATTAGCTACATTTTAATGCATACATAAATCTTCCATATTTTTAACATGGTTAACAAAATGAGCTTTTGAAAACCCTGTGTACTAACACAAGTTAATATAAAGATCAACAGGTTAATAGAATGTCAGTCCTAGCTCATATATTTACCAAAATATTTGTATTGTTCTCCAAGGTTTAATGGAAATCAAGATGTTCTGTTAGCATCAAATGGTATCACTTCAAAGCAGTGGCATTTCTAATTATTTCAATGTGTATATCATTTCTCTCTCAAAGAGTTAAAAGAACTCCCAGGGCAGTTCTCAGCAGCTCTGTTGAATTTGGTGCCCATAATGGTATTTGCAAATAAATCTATATGAAGCGGCTGGATGACAGCCTTCAATATTCCAGATGGCAGTTCCTCAGAATGTCTTTGGGGATTTTATCCTAGCAAGAATTTTCCAGAAGAAAGCACACCAAGAGGTACAGGGGCAGACTGGGATAGGTGTCACAGTTGATGATGTATGGTGTGCCGGGCAGCGAGTGTGCATCACAACCCAAACCTGTCAGCAGTTCTCAAAAGGCACTGTCAGCATAATCGGGTGCTAGATGCTGAATATCAGAAAAAATACAAATGGGAAGATTCACATCCCACAAATTTGGATGCATAGATTAAAAAATAAAAGAAATCTGGATAAAAGTCTAAAATAAGGAGAGTTAGAGAAGCTGTGACTGAGGAAACACAGAAAGAACTGGATTTAGAAGTTCACATTATGGTCAGATACCTCGATGATACAAATATCATCAGATGGCAAAGGAAGTTGGCTTTCTTTTTATGTCTTTTCTTCATAAACATTTTTATGGGCTGCCCCCCCCTTTTTAAAGTAGGTTATGTTGATTGTAGAATATTTGAAAAACAGAGAAAAGTACAATGAAAATAAATTCAATGTAATTCCCAGAGGCAAGCACAGTTAATAGTTTGTAATACACACTATCACTCTTTCCACATAAATATATATGAATCTAAGAAGCCAATTTAATCACACTATACACAGATGTGCCTCATATAAGGCAATTTATTTCTCCTAACTGCTCTGATCCCTGATTTGAGCCCTCCTCCCTGCCTTGCCCCCACCTTGGAAGGCAAGAAAAGAAAAAAGTAACTAATATGTTCAATTCCTTAGGTTTTCCATTCTATTGCCCTGCCCCTTCTCTGATCATCTTATTTAAAATTACTTATCTCGCCACACCCTCCCCATCTGGCTTTATTTTTCTTTTCCTGTAGTTCTTATCATTATCTAACATGCTATATATTTTGCTTATTATTTTTACTTTTTAACTTTTTTCTTCCTCAACTAGAATATAATTTCCATAGTAAAAGGGATTTTTAAAATTCTTCTTTTTCACTGCTGTGTCTCCCAAACCATGGTCAGTACCTGTAATAGATCATACCTTTAATTCATATGTGTTGAATGCATGAATGAATGAAGTGCTGTGTTGGGGGGTTTGGCTTACCTAAGAGAAGAGCAGCTTTGCCCCTCTGTTTTCTGGATACTGTGTGGCTGTTTTCTGCTGAAGTGGGACTGCTCTTGGCAGTTCACGACGTTAGTCATTTCTCCTGGTCTTGAAACCACAACCCTCAGTTACCTCTTGCTCTTGGCCAGGCTCTGTGGGTGCTCTTTGAGTCTCTATCTATATATGGTCACTAAGGCAGGGGCACTTCTAGAACCCTACAAGCCACCAGCCAGCTCCAGTGGGGATGGCAAGAGGAAGCCTAGCATAGCTTCAGGCTGATTTTTTCTCTTCCTCCCTATGCTATGCCATTTAGGTGATGGACTCAAACTGAGAACTGGCATTTTTTCAGTACTTTTCATGTGTATCTTGTGATATCCTAAAGCTGTGTTGCCCAACATGGTTGTCAGCAGCCGCAAGTGCTATTAAGTACTTGAAATGCAGCTAGTCTGAATTACAGCATGCTGTAAGTGTAAAATACATGTCAGATTGCAAAGAAAATATTTTTAAAACGGTAAAACAGTTCATGTATCACTTCTTTATGTCGATTATATGTTGAAATAATATTTTGGTAATATTGGGTTTAATAAAATAGATAATATTCATTTCACCTGTTTTGTTTTTTTTTTTCAATTTTTCACGTGGCTACTAGAAAATGTAATATTTCACACATAGGTCGAATTTGTGGCTCACATTGTTTTTCTATTGGCTGACACTGCTCTAAAGCTCCTTCCCTGCACCTCAGGGGAGGAGGAACCAGCACCCTGGCCCCTGACTTCCTGCTCTTTGCCTCCCTCTTCTTCTGATGATGATGCCTCAGGCCTGGGGCACATTTGGGCCTTCCCTCCTTCTGACATCCCGTTCCTGGACTTAGGGGAGTGCACCATGTGATCAAAGGCTTTTCCTGGCAAAAGAAATATCCTCTGTAGATGTATGGAAAAAACCACTATGATTTAAGTGTTTAAGCTTGATTCTTAATATACCAAAAGAATTTAGAACATTCTTTTTCTCTTTCCTTCCCACAAAGCCTAGCTTTAAAGCTTTATTGTTTTTTGAAAGTCAAACTTCTGCAGTAATTTGGGTTTTATTGCTAGTATCTGTCATATCTCTGAAGCACCAAAAGCTTATATTTTGCTTCAGTGGGTGGTAAGCCCTAGATTTCACACACACACACACACACACACACACACACACACACACGCGCGCGCGCACACGAACACATGTCTATCTATACATATAAATATGTAGACATATAAATGTCTATCTATACATATTTATATGTATAGATAGATATCGTGTATGTTTATGATAAGAATAGGTATCGTACAGTATTGCAAGAAAAATACTGTCCTTATTACATAGGCATTATTCCATTTTTTACTTGAAGCGAATTTTGTAATCTGCATTTTTCTCTTTAAAGTGTAGTGTGACAAGATTGAAGCATGACTCTCTGGCAGGAAGGGCATATGAGTGAATATCACAATTATCAGGGGAGAATTTTCAAACTACGCCCATGAACTCCCCCCTCATCCCACCCACGATAGGGGTTCTGATTTTTCATGACCTCTAAACTCTCAATCTCCCCATATCTAGTAGTATTGCTAGGTAGAAATGGCATGTTGAAGTTACCGACACAGACGTGGTTTATCCTTGCTTGATTTGAGTAGCTCCAAACATTTTCTCAGACCCCAGTATATATCCTATCAAAAATATTTAAGAAAACAATATGCAATTGATTAAATATCATCTGGGAAAAATATATATATTTTGGCAATAGGTGGGAATAATACAACACTTCAGTGTATGACTCTTCTTTTTAAACTAATGCATTGACTCTATATGATAACAGCAATACCAGTTGTCTCTGCAACAAGAATAGTTTCATAACACAACTTGGGTGGGTTCAGGCATGGGGAACAATGAATCCATGAGTTTAGTGTTTGGGCAGATCTCACACTCTATGCGCTGTTAGCACTTCTAGCTCCTATAACATGTTGAAGCATTAATGAGTTATGTATGGTTTCACAACAGTTCAGAAGGTAGTGCTTCTAAACAATTGTCAAATCATTAGATTTCTATCCCGAAAGGATAATTGGCAATGTATACACTCAATACAGCTCAATCAGAGAAAAACAATAATAATACAATGTGAACATATAAAATAAGGAGAAACAGTAAGATAACCTGGGGAAAACACTGACTGAGATGATTATAACATATGGCAGAGAAACAGTATCCTTTTCCTCAAAGGATTCTGACAGCCCCCACACCAGCCAATAACTCCTAACAGCTTTAGAAGATATGTCTTCGAGGAAAGTGAGGAGTTTTCCCTCTGTGGCTTTATCATGGAGTCAATATCACTCTTAGCCAGAGGCTGCCCTGGGCTCATAAACACGGAACACTTGCAGGGACAACAATGTCTCCCTAAATGAGCTTTAGAAAGTTGTCAAGGACAGGATTACTTGGCAGAAAAATTCCATACTGCAAGTGCCAACTTGCCCAAGTACTTAAGAATGCCAGCTGTAAAATATGTTGATATAAAACCAACAGTGCTGGCGAAGGAGTGCAGGGCACTCATTGGAACATGGTGACACTGGACATGGAGCATTAGAGGGCTGACATCATGGAAGCGACTGACCCAAATTGGGAGGACATTTCACGGCTTCCCACCTTTCAGTGATGTAGTCCTGAAGGTGCTGAAAGGGAATCTCAGCTGCCTGCACACCAGGACAAATGGCCCTGAAATGACTGGATGGAGATCGGGAAAGCCTTGTTTTTATCTCTTCCTGGTGCTTGTCATTAGCATCTTGCCCTCTTTCTGCTTTTCCTCTCCGTCCTCCTCACCATCGTCCTCCTATAAAGCAGGGATCGCAGCTTGAGCCCCAGCTACTTCTACTCCTGCTTTACATCTTCCTAACTCCCTTTCCTCCAGAGCCCGGGCAGCCGGTCACACTAAGTGATGGCAACCACAGCAACCGGCTCCTCCTCCTTCTGTTACTTCCACCCCATAATTATTTTCCCCACTTGGGTTTCATATCCCCTGGAATACTCCATAGATGCAAGGACAAAAGTTAAACTTGTAAATGAGGACTCCACAAAAGCCAATTATAAAATTCTCACTAGTGTTGTGTTCACAGTTAACCTGTGTGTCCGCAGTGACACATCGTGTGTCTCTGTAATGCCGTGAATTCAAGGGAGGGTGTTAGGCTAGCTCACTGCCTCCTCTCTTATACTGGGGCATAATGCTGATAGGCCCTTTGGAAAAGTCCTTTTCCTACTCTTCTTTGTTTAGTTGAGTAGCTATTTTGCCTTTATCAGCCATCTGCATAATTATTGCTTCCTTTGTCAGTAGAAAGAAAGAATCTCAACATTTTCTTGTCTGCTCTTCCTGAACAGCTTTCAACCCCCTCCTTCTTTGTTACCATCCAAAATGTTAAACTCCTGAAACACAGGTCTTCTGATTCACAGCTGGATGTGCTTAACCCGTCCTAGAAGCCTGTGCTTTGTGCTTTTAAATTATTTAGACCTGCCAGAGAAGTCTGAATCTGTTTCATCTTCACCTTGTCTTTTATAATATTATTTTTTATCTTACAGTGTTCCCATTCGTCCTCATGGGCATGCTTATGGGCTAATATAGCCCTCGAAATCACCTTCTGGCATTGAAAATTCTGCCTTGGGGCTTCTAAAGCACTGGAAAGTCTGCAGGGACCCCTCTCCTCCAGGCCAGTTGAGTCGATTCCCTGGATCTTTAGAGGAATGAGAAACGCACCCTGACAGTAATTCCCTCCATTGGGTACGGCAGTGCTACATTCTGGCAATTGAATGTTACATGCGGATTTTAGTTTATATTATTTAAAACATACACATCCATGCTATCAGAATGTCCTTCTTTGCATTGTTAGTGCAAAGGTGATGTCTGTTAAGTTAAAAGTGACCTGTGTTACAGGAATGAAATACAAATACGCTTCAGCACGATGCTGTTGGCATAGGGACACGTGTAGTACCAACATACTGGCATGGATACCAGAAGCCCTAACTGTGTGATCTCCTGCCTTCCTAGAGGATACAAAAACTTCAATCCAAATATCAAATCCCTCCTATTTTTAGATACTCTTTTAAGATATTCTTCTCTGAGAAAGCAGAAATTTTCTTAGAATTGTCTGGTATGTTTTTTTTTTTTTTTTTTTTTTTGCCACCTCTAATTTGGCTCGAGATGAAAATTTCTGATCTTACAGAAACAGAAAAAACATCTTTAGGATGAATATACTCACCCATGGCTTTATCAAATCTTTGAAGAAAGATACTCCCCAGGTATAAAGCATGACCCAAATCCCTTCTGCCTTTGCCACTGCTGGAGTCACACGTGAGCCTCTGGGCTGACCAGCTGTGTAGACCAAAGCTCCCATCCTCCCTCACACTCCTGTGTCCTAGCAGAGCCAGGGGCTTAGTCAGACAGGATGGCCTGCAGGCACTGGAAGACTGGCTCCCGGCCTTATGTGCACAGTGGCTCTGCACAGTCCTCTGCTAGAGCTTTCTACAACATGTTGGAGTAAAAGTAACTAAGTTGGGTGTTCTTGTTAAAGTAGTTACTATGCATTTGAGAAGTTACCTTCATATACTCTCAGGGGAAATGAAAGGTTACAAAACAGTATGTGCAGTATTATTCCATTTTTATTTAAAAATACACACAGAATAAACGACTATAAGTAGATATAGCAAAATGTTGAGAAAAGATTTCACTTGTCATTATAGTGTTTTTTTATTGTTTTATTTTTGCTCATCTATGATGTTCTAAATTTTATAAGTATATTTTATTGTTTGACCAGGTAAAAACATTCACATGGGTAAAAAACAAAAACAATTTGAAAAGAGATTCAAACATTGACAAACTTTGCTCCCTCCCTGTCTATCCTGTTCTCCCTGCCTCCTATTATGATGTAAAAATTGTCATTAGGATCTTCTACATCCTCCCAGAGTTTCTTTATAAAAAGAAATGCAAATATGGTATAAATCGTTTAAATTCATTTTCTTACACAACGTTGTTCCTCAACTTTTACTAGATCATTCTGTGTAAATACAAACAACTCCAAAATGCCAGTAGCTGACAAAGCACAGTTTTCTTTCTCACTCACTTTGCATGTGAGTGGGAGCTCTGCTTCTGGCTGTAGCAGGTTTCCTGGGTCATCTTTCTCTGGGACCCAGCCAAAGGACCAGCTGCTGTCTGGAGCAAGCTTACCTCGTCATAGTGGACACGAGCAATAGAGCTGGTGGAAATGAATGATGTTAAACACAGGAGGCTCAGACATGACAAAAAATCACAGCACTCCATTGGCTGCAGCATGTGACATGCCCAAGCCAACATCAGGGATGCATGATCTTCTTGTTGGAGAGCAATGCTTTGTGCCATGTGTTTTTCTCTTAACAATATATCCTGGAGCTCTATTTATTTGAACGGAGAGAAGGCATCTTCACTTTTTAAATACCTACATGGGACTTCATCATGTGGATATGCTATAGCTTATATAACCAGTCCCCTGTTGATGGAAACCTGGGCTGTTTCTGTCTTTTACTGCACCAAACAGTGTTGAAATGAATAATCTTGTCCATATATGTCATTTCATACGTGGGCAGGTATATAATGGGATAAAGGCTAAGCTATCATAAGAGAAAGATCCAGACATACAATGGCTTAAGATTTGCTTCTCTCATGCAACAGTCTTAAGGGAAGGAAGGATGTTTCCAGTTTGGTGTTTTTTTGTTTGTTTGTTTGTTTTGTTTTTTTGTTTTGTTTTGTTTTTTTTTTAATGATCATTCCAGGACTAGGTTCTTTCCATCTTATTCCTCTCACTTTTCTTATAAGGTCTTAGTCTGCATGGTTGAAATTGGAGTATGGGTACATCCATGTTTCAGGCCACAGGAAGGAAAAGAGGGATCACAGAAGAGCAGAAATGCATGACCCAGACCTGGAAGAAGCAAGACTTAGTATTAATAACATAGCAACTATTAGGTGCAACAGAGGATGGGAAATGCAGTCTCTAGGTGGGCACCCACATGCCAGCCACAATTTTATCATCATGGCAGAAGGCAGGTACAGGCATATCTCTAAGATAAATTCCTAGAAACAGAATGCCCAGGTCAAAAGATAAGTGCACTTGTAATTTTGAAACATAATCCTAACTCATACTCTACGTGTTGAACCATTTCGTACTCCTACCCAGCAAAGTATGATAGTATGTCTCTTGCTTTTCCAGCTGTGACAAGGTAGGGGGCTATCATACAGGAATTTTTGCCAATTGGATAAGTAAAAAAGGTATCTCAGTTTTGCTGTGATTTTTATTTATTTTATTTGGAATAAAGTTGAGCATCATTTTATATGTGTAAGAATCATTTGTTCTAGGAATTTTCTTTTGCAGAACTTTGCCCATTTTTCTTAGAGTTGTGTTAGTCATTTGCCTTAGGTATCAGTAGCAAGCATTTGTTTCCCCCAACTTGTCACTTGTCCTTTGATTTTGTATATACTTGTGTTTTTGTGTGTATCATCCTTTTATCATAATTACAAAGTGTCTTTCCTCCTCTGCTCTAGTGTCTAAAGACATTTTAGATGGTCACAACTGGGTTGGCTTATTGACATCAAGTGGATAAAGGCCAGGGATGCTGCTAAGTATCTTATAATGCATAGGAAAGCATCTTACAACAAGGAATTATCCAGCCCCAAATGTTAATAGTGCTGAGGTTGAGAAACCCTGGCTCAAGGAATAATCCTATGTTTTTCTAATAATTTGGAAAATTTCATATTTTATATTTAAATTTTGACTCAGAACTTATCCTCGTCAAAAGTATAAAGTATGTATCCAATGTTATCTTTTTTTTCAGATGAGTACCCAATTATTTTATTTTTTACATATAACCTTAAATGCTTTTATTTGGTTTCTAAAATGTTTTACATGGAGAAAAGTAAAAGAATTAACTTTAGCCAAAGAATTTTAAACCTTCAAGAAAAAAATTATTATGGTAGAAATAGGAAAAATAAAACATGTAAACAGAAATCCAAAGTCTGGTTACCAGAGAGGATGGTGAACCATAGATTATTCTGTGGCAGGGAAATCAGACAGTAGATTTTGACCAGGAATCTGGTGAATGCCTTTATTTTTCTTCAAGATGTCTTTTATTCCCCTTGATGTTTGGTTTGTTTTGGCTTTTGGGTTTTATTTCCCTTGATGTTTGTTTTGGTTTGGTTTTGGGATTTTTCACCTTGTTTTGTTTGTTTGTTTCAGAAGATAATTACTTTTTTCCCCTAAAGGTTACATATATTTCATATTTGAGTTATTTCTAATCCCACTTCACCTTCCATCCTTCCACCACCCTATGTATGAATACCTTATTGTACCAACATCAATTATTACCCCATGTGTTAATGATCTATTGCTGTGTAACAAAATTGCTCTAAATCTTAGCAGGTTTTTTTGCACTCAGATTCAGATGATATATCTTAGCAGTTTAAAACACAAACATTTATGATGTCACACAGTTTCTGAGGATCAGAAATTTGAGAGTAGCTTGTTTGGGTGGTTCTGGCTCAGGGTAGTTCATAATGATACTTAAGCTACTGGCCAGGGGTGTGGTCATATAGAAGCTCAACGAGCTACTGCCAAGATCATTCCTATGGTTGCTAGCAGGTTTTAGATTCTCATTGGATATTGGGTGGAGGCCTCTGTTCCTTACCATGTGGGCTTCTCTATAGGTGCCGGAGTTTATCACGATACACTATCTGGCTTCACCCAGAGCGAGTGACCCAAGGCATGAAGAGAACTCCCAAGACACAAGCTGGAGTTTAATAAATAGCATAATCTCAGATGGGACATGCTATCATGCTGCAACATTCCATTCATTAGAAGTAAGTCACTAAGTCTAGTCTTCTCTCAAGGGCAGGATAATCAAGCTCTATCTCTTAAAAGGAGGAATATCAAAGAATTATTGAACATACTTTTAAAACTACCATATCCTGCTTAGTTGACATGTTTCCTTTATCAGTGACTAAATGCTCATATGGATTGGGCTAATTTCTATAATTAATGTACATTGCTTCTGACAATTTTTTACAAGATAATTTTTTTAAATTCTGCCTTTGTTTATGATTTGTATTAAAGGGCTTGTTCACATTCATGAACTATTCCATGTGCTTCTACTAGCCTAGTGGATAAAATGAAAATATGAAGATGAAAGTGTTTTGTAAACTCTAAAGAATACACTACTGGAAGGTTTTGTTATTGTTACTATTATTTTTGCGTGAAAATATAACCAAATATGTCTGCATTTTAGTTCCAGTTTGATTTGATGAAATTGGTTTTTGGATCCAACTTGGAATGTAAGTTGGGAACCAGTTGTGGAATTTTCCATCATAACATTTCCTGTGGATACAAACTGAACTGAAACCCAATCCAGGAAACAAACATAAAATGTGCCAACTAGTTTATATTCACTGAGTCTTATCGGCCACTCCTGGGGGTGTCTGTCTATCCTTTATGCTGTTGTCTGGGCAATCACAGTTATTGCAGGTGTGTATAAATACACGTGGTTGTGTTTGGTTATAAAAAAAAAGGAATGTATGGCCCTCACATGGTAAAACTCCAGCAGGAGTTGCTAAAGGTATGTTGTGTGATATGAGTTGTGGTAGGCTATCCAGAATTCTCCTTTAAAATTCTATCTGTAGAGTCCTTCCTTAGTTCTTGCAGGACTTCTTTTTTTTTTTTTTTTTTAATTGCAGAGGTCTCTTCAGTTGTAAATAATTCTGAGACAGGTAACACTTCAATTCTATTGATGACTGTAGCCTAGTAGAGAGGGAGGGAAAAATACTAATAAAAGAAAGGATGGGAACTTAGAGATGGGTAAGGAAACAGGAAAGAAGGAAACAGATTGAGATGTAAAGACAAATTTTCTCTATAATAGGCATTCAGCAAAATTATTAATGCACTTAGATTTTTAAACTATGAAATCTCCAATTGGCAGTCCATGTGCTGCATCCAACACATAGACATGTTTTGTCTGATCAGAACTATGCTTAAAAATGTGGAGATTTCCTTAAAAATTGCTAGCTTTTCTTGAAAGAACTATAATGTCTTGCAATAGTGGGCCCGCATGATAACAACTGCCAAGCGTTATATTATGTAGTGCCTGCAGCCTTCAGATGGGGTAAAGACTGTCCACTTCACTGTAGTCTCCACCAGTCAGTCCTTTGTGCCTCCCCATCACCAGGTCATGTATTAGTTACCACTGATCATCTTACTTGAACTGGTATTATTCACGTGGTGGAAAGATATTTTCTGTACCTAAGAGCCTAATAAAAGTGGAACAGAAAAGACAGATTGAAGAGACTGCATATTTCAAGGCACTGATTAGCAGGTTTCGGCAGGGCATCTACCTCGTAGGCACTTGAATGTGCCGTCCCTGGGTCACACAGCACTGAAGTCTGAAGCATCATTAGAGCGCTCTGTCAGTCTCCGTGCCTATGTGTCCCTACTTCAACATCACATGCTCTTAAATACTGCAACAGCCTCTTTAGCATCCAATAAATAGCCTGAGTAGCCTTTCCTTAGAATGCTTATCGTGCTGTGCCTTGCTGCTATCAGAAAAACATGTGCACGAGGCTGTGTTTAAATTGCAGTGACAATTTGCACCAGGTGATCCACATTCTCCATCACACTCTCCCTTGGTCTATTACAGCTGACCTATCGAAGGATGCTGCCTCTGGATTACAGATAGAGGTTTCCTGAGTGCTGTTCTTAGCAGCAGATAGCTACGGGGGCCTCATCCATTTCCGATGCCATCATTGAAGCCTTTATGTCCACCTCTTTACAGGCTTCCTAGGCCAGTTCAACCTTTTTATTAAGGATGCTTTGGGTGACATGAGTCAAGGAACTGCTTTTGTAAGAACTTCTTTAGCCGAGCTTGTCCAGGGGAGCATTTAAGCACACCCCCCAGGGTACTCAGAGGAGAGGTTGCCCTCACTCCAGTCCTGCTCAGTTGCCAGGGAGGGACTCAACCACGCTCACCTTACAGAGTAAGTAATTACCCCCCAAGGGAGAGGAAAGGAGTCCCAGTCTTCTTATGTGAACTCACTTCTTCAGGCTTCTGTCTCCATCAGCCCAGAAGCTGACCCACCACTCCAGGGGTTTGGCAGGTCAAGATCTCTATGTATGCTCAGTTTCTCAACTAAAGCACATTGTGCTATTTATGTGGCTTCTATACCCTGAGTAGAAAGTAGAGGTTGGAACAATGACAAAAAACCTTCAGTGAGCACAGTGAAATATTCCTAAAACTTATTTGAACCACACATGACAGAGATGCCAGAGGCAGTTTTGTTGTGGATACACAGTTGTGTTTTGGTTTTTGGTTCTTTTTGTTTTTCTCCTATGCATCATCTAGGTTTCAGCTACATGCAATAGAAACTCAGTGACACTGGCTTACCTAAATAGGGATTTATTTTTCTTCCTTAGCAAAAAGTCAGTTATCATCAATACCCAATGCTCTATCTTTCTGCTCCTGTGTCCTTAGCACACAGATTTCATTCTTATGTTTGTTGCTTCATGGCCAGAAGGCTGCTACATCTTTAGGCTCAACTCTACATTCCAGGAAGGAATAAAAAACAAAAGGAAGAAGAAAGGAGAAGCTCTTGTATTAGTGAAACAAAAGCTCTCCTAGAAATCCCTGACGGATGCTTACATGTCACTGGCCAGCACTGTGTCACGCAGCCATCTCTAGAAACAAGGGAATCTGGTCAGTAGTGAATTTTAACTGAGTACACTTCTGTCTTTCTTCCCCCAACTCCCTGCCGTCCATATCTGTGAGAAAGAAATAAGGGGAAATTGATAATGGGCAGGAACTTAGCAGTGACTGCCAATTCTTATTCATTTCGGTATAACATAGACACATACATTGGAAATTATTTTTTCATTTTCCTTCTCTCATAATTTCCTACCACCTACTACCTCCTTTGAAAGAAAGGAGTGAATGCTCTGTGGAGGTATTTGGAAGGAGATTTCAAGTGCCTACGACAATGTAGTAAGGCTAATAGATAAACCTGAAACACAGGATGGATCTGAGCATCCTTGGAGCCAAGTGGCAGTGTCTCTGCAGGGGGAAGTAGAGTGAAGCTGCACAAATGTGGTTGTCTATCAGGCATGTTTCACAGCTTGGGAACAATTTTTATTTTCTCTGTGCTAATTGCCTGTCTCCGATTCCCCCAGACATTTCCCTCACATTGTCTGCAGATCAGTCAAAGGCTGAGTTGTATTTTTTTTATTATTATTATTGGTATTGGACTTTGGGACTATAGCCTGCTGCAACGTGCAAACGCAAGTAAAGCAAATACATGACAGCATGAATAAATTCATTTAAAGTAAACTACACTCTATAATTACTTTCTTGGATATTTAGCACAGTTTCTTCTCCTCAGATAGCATGGAGAGTTGGGACTATCTGTCATTATTGCCCATACCATTAATATTAACAATAATAGCATTTGTTGAAGACCTGCAATATGTCATAGCTCTGTAAGAACACAGCTGGGACCGTGATGATAGGTTTCTACTCTAAAATAAATGGATAGAGGAGACTTCAAAATCCCAAGGGGGGGGTAATAATTCCTTTGTAGAAATCCCAAGTTCTGGCTGGAATGTGTGCAACTGGGTTCTTCTGGAGTTTTCCTGTGAGCTCTTGGACCTGTTCCTAAGGGTCAGATGTGTTCAATTAAATCAAATCTCTAGTGGAATCCTTTGGGTGTCAGTTCCTAACTGAAATTAAGCCATCAATATGACCAGAATGACTAGATATTGTGGCAAAGCCGGGTGGTGAATGAAGAGCTCAGATACAAGGGAAGGTGGATGCTTAAGAAAGAGGAGCCAGAGGTATGGATGACTCAGAATCCATCCAACACTGTGTATGGAAATCTTTCATTTACTGTGAAGGTTTGGAAACTACAGTTTGTTTTTGCTTGTGGGGCCATTTTCATTAACAGTGGAAAACTGGGAGCTCCTCTACAGCAGTGATTACTATTCATCTTTGAATTTTAATGCCCAGCACAAAGTAGCCAATGCACACAAAAAAAAGTTTGAATAAATAAATGAATGAAAAAGGAACTAACCTTTTAAATTATAATTTGACTCAACTAATGACTGTAAACACAACCAAAATCTGTAGGGGATGGTAGGAGAAATAAATATGTTGGATTAGTATTTTTCAATAATAAGTGGAGAGGGCAATTGCAGGAGCAGGGCTATAAATTCATCCTGCATAACCTTGGGCAAGTAACTTAACTTTCCTGAGCCTCAGGTAGTATATATATCTCACAAAACTACTATGAAAATTAAATAGAATAATATTAATATATTTAAAGCATTTACCACAATGCCTGTCACTTATAACCTATCACTAAACCTCAGACACTACTGTTAGGTAAATAGTTAGTATCTCCGGCTCTTCTAGGGAAAAGGATTCCCTGCTTTGGTACTATCTGAACAATTGCTCCCCCTGGGAAGGAGGATAAGGGCGGGCACTCAATTTTTATGTCGCCCCCTCCTTTAATCCTATCCCGAGCAACTGCTACACCTGGGTAAGGAAGGAATGCTTTAACAATCTGAGAATTCCCCAGCACAGACATAATACGGTTTAGAAAGTGACCTATAGTAACCTAAGGGTGATTATTATGCCATTAGCTTAAATCTGCATTGTGGTCTACTCATCCTGCTAGTTGGGCTTTTGGAGAGGGAGCTCCTATATATGCAGACAGAATTTTGAGCACACCTGTTGATCATTTGATAACATCCCATGCCTCCCAAGAGCCCTCTCTGGGACTGGGCTAATGAAAGGAAACAATTTGAGAATTCAGAGAGAGAGAGTTGTTGTAAACCAGCAGATCAAGGGGACTTGGACACCAGAATCCAATCAGCCAAATTAGTTTATTTCTACCTGTGCAGGGGCTGTCACCACTCCATGCAAGGAGGGAGATGCAGCCCCGAACAAAGCTTTTGCAGTTTTTTTATACCCCTGGGGGCTGGCAGCTATGCAAGCAAGCAATCACAGAAAATCACAGAAGCAGAACTTTGTGGTTACCTGTTAGTTAAGTGGACAATGGAAAGGTACACTAAGGGACAAGGGACTTTCCTGGAACAGGACCTCTCTATTCTTTTTGAGAACAGGCTTTCTCAACTCCCTCCTGCCTCCTCTGGGAACTTCCTCTGGGAACTTTCTTACATGGTCGGGACCTTTTACTAATAGTTAGAGCAAGACTGACTCCATTTTAGATCTACAGGGGCCATCTTTAGTCTACCTACTTCAGAGTGGGTCAGTCAGTTAGTGAGTGGATCTGTCTCTCTCCACCCGTGGAGACAGACCTGTTTTGTTCTATGATAAAGAGCTGCTTTTATGAAACTACTTCCTGCCTGGGGTTACTCTGTGCTGGTGATTTTTCCAAGATAATAGTCTGGACATGACACTTTGGCATGTCTGATCATTCTTCATCCAAGACCACAACAGGAGCTGAGGGCAGACTACCATCCCGCCACTAACTGTTTTTCATTCCTCTGGGACTCTTGAAGAAATTCTGGACCAAGATCAAGTTGAGGAGTATTGTGATATTGGGAAGTCCTTTGATTTGTAGGGGCTGTTGTTTCTCAAGTGTGGTGCCAAGATCTGGTATGGAGCTTCCTCAAAAGAGCAGTGCAGAGAAGGGAACTTAAGCCCAGAAGCCAGGCAGACCCAAGCATCTCCAACTATAACTCTCATGGGATGAAGATTCTTAATTGGAAAATTACAATGACTCCAGGGAGTTTGGAGAGGAGAATTGCCCAGAGCAAGAAATCTTTTATAAAGTGGAAGTCCAAGGGAGAGAAGTGAGATGTGAGGAAATTATCCCAGAAGATGACATTTGGATTTATACTGGGGAGAAATGTGTTCAGGAAGGGCATGTGTTTTCAGGAAGGGCCGTGGCTCCCTCAGTGAGAAGGAGAGTGCTACAGTTCCATGATTATGGGGGAGATATTAGAAAGGAACTAAATGTAGATCAAACAACATGACACCTGCAAATGGTGAAGTGGGATACTTGAAGAGTCAGAAAGAAAGCCCACCCTTCTCCGCACCCTAGTAGAAGACTGGGATCATCATCCAGGCTTTCTAAGAGTCTTCATGGAACCAGCCAATAGCTCCCTGGCTGTCAGTTCCACCTCATTACCATCTCAGCTCCCCAGCAAGGCAGTTCAGGCCTCCACTGGCTCTGGGATGCATGCTTTCCATTCCATTCATACCAGGATTCTGGTCTGTCCTCCACACAGCAGCCGGGGTGTTTTCTAAAACTAAACCATGAAGATCTTATTTTCTTGTTAAAATGCTGGTTATTGGCATTCCAATGCTTTTACTGAAGAGTTTACACCATCCACTAAGACATCACATCCCAGCAACACCGATATGTGCATGTGCGCACATCTTCCTTCTCTTTCTACCTTCCCCCAGTATACATATAAAATGTTTTTCTTCTACTTTCCCACTACCTGGTTAATTTTTCTCATCTTTCAATCATTCATCCTGATGTTTCTCCAGATCGCTTATCTATTCATAGCTTCTTATCACTCACTCTGTGTGTGTGCTTACAAGGCCTTGCTTCTTTTATATAGAGAGTATCTGATACTTGGTAAATGGTGGAAGCATTTTTCTAGAATAAAAGAGCAAATGAATGGATGCCTTATGACTTTAACCAGACCCCATACTGAGCAATCAACCTTCTGCTTGAGATCATTTCTATGATATTGAAGGAATTTCTTGGGTCTGATCTTCATTGCTTCACTTGGCCTCCCCATAAGTCTCTTTTTCTAATTATTTATAGCATTAAGCCTTTTCAGTCATTCTAGATTTGACTTCTTTAATTCATCATTACTTCTATCCTTAGAATATGTATTGGGTAGCCAAAATGGTAAAGGGAAATTTTTATGAAGGTCATGTCTTCACTCGAATGAGACTTCTGATGGCAACGAAGTCTGCCTCCTTCTAAAAAGATTAAAAGCCTTTCATCTGGAGAGACATTTAATAAGATGCAAACATTCAGATGTTGGTCTTACTGACTTTTAAAGGTAATTAAAGCTGTAAGTGAGCTAATAGTGAAGGTTCTTTGTTGATAGGGGTGGTCCTTGTTCAGAAACATTCTGGAAACTGACTAGTTTGAGAAGAAACTGTCCTAAAAAATGCTAAACAAGTATCTCTGACACAACTAGGCAGAAAGCTCATAAATCAAACTTATCTCACACAGTCACCATGCTCAGTGAAGTTTTGAAGGTTAAACATTTCAGTTCTTAATTTAGTTTTATTATTTCAAATCAGATTATGTATAGACTTTGGTTTAAGGATTAAATATATGACTAAATCAATTTAACATTTTCAATTTTGGGATAAAAATTAAAATATTTGGTGTATAAAATGCTTAGAGTAGATGTGTATTTTTAATCATTGTTGCTGATAAACTAACAAACACAAACTATAGAATTTCAAACCTTATTGGTCTTAAGAGATAATGATAAAAGACTTATTGTTTCTTGGCTATTATTTTTAGAATATTCTGTTATACAGTGTCCTCATTCACAGCTCAAGTATGAAATCACAGTTTTTAAACTATTTCTGCATGGTAATATAGCTTTTTCTGAAATGTAATGTGGGTTTCCTCCCTTTCTTTTCCTTTCCTGTCCACTTTCCTCCACAATCTCCTTCTTTAGTTTCTGTCTGACGATACCTTAACATGGAGAAGTGGAAAAATATTCTAGAAGAGTCTAGCAATATTTTTCTGTTAATTGTACAAATTTATTTTTATTAGAATTTTCTTGATGTTCTCCCTCAATTGTGCACTTCTCATGCTAATATTAGCAGAAACTGAGAGTATTGAAAGAAGCTTAGCTCATCTGGCTGGCACTTTCTGGGAATGTAAAAATCTACCATGCCTTTCAAGTATTCTGCATTGGGTATTATTCATTTACTTTTTAATTATTAGCATTTATATCTCTTTTTTCCTATCTTTACATATTACTTAAATGTTCAAAGGAAATATTCCCTCACTACCAATCTGAAGAGCTTCTTTTTGAAGACACAAGTAGCATGGGGAGTCCCAGCATATGCTGAATTGAGCCAATCTAAACAGTTGGTGGTTGGCTGCTGTCGGAAGTAATTTTGAATCATACTGTATTTGCTTTTCAAAAACAAGTGAAAAAAGTGTCAGTAGCTCTTCTCCAAACAATGCTCATTAGGATCTCCTAAGTTATCACTGTGTCAAAATTTTTCATTCATCTTTAAATATCTCCTTATAGTAAACCTTGAGACTTCTGTGATGTGACATAATTGGAGACTGAGAGGTACTTCACAAAGTGGGAAACATATGGACTAGGTGCAAATGCTTTGGAGAAGAATTCTCATGGATCCATCACTTCAGATTAAACTAATTCCCAGTGGACCTATGTCTTTAAAACCCACATTTTTCTATTTGCTAGTAACCAATTAGAAAGCCCTTGGGGTTTTCTTGTTAATTTTGAGTTTGTTAAATTATAATAGTTCCCAAGCATTTTTTCCTTTCTTTTGAAATTGTATGTTAGAATAAAAAATAGACACTTTTACAAACACATATGTAACTTAAAGTAGCACAGAATGGGATAAAATGCCCAAATCTTCATTGTTACAATGCCTTTTTCTCCTTAGTAATTTTTCTTTAAGCTGAGAACTTAGCCTTTTCCAATAATCATGTTGCAACTCAATTTTATTTTAACTTCTCAATTAACATTTCTAATTTATATAGTTGAAGAATAATATTAAGCACTAAAAGGTTTTATTAGAAATGGTTACAAGTACAAGTGGATCTTTCTGAGTTAATTTTGCTTTACATTACAATCAGAGTCTCAGGAAATTGATCATGAAGGTCCATTGCAATTAGAGATTGGTTTGTTTTAGAGTAATCAGAAGTTGCAAGCTTCTAGTAACTAACCAGCAGGCCATATTTAAAAAGTAGTTCACCTTAATGATTTTTCTGAGAAACAATTCAACTACCAAAAGGCCAGTCTTTTGATTTATACCCAAATGATTCAGAATTAAATACAGGCTTTACTGTGGTTAAAGGATACTAAGTCTACAGTTCTAAGGTAAAATGTATTTATTTAAAAAATACAATGTGTGTCAGTAAAAATAGGCCTAGAAGATTTGATAAGTACTGGGTAATTCCTTTCCTGGTGATATGTGACAATCACTAACAGTTCTCCTGAAATCTTTATGTGTTGATGAATTAGCCAATTTGCACTGGTAAGCCATGTCTGATCCAGTTATCTCAGTCACCTTAATAATCAATGCAGATCACTGCATGATCGATTCAGCAGCAGAGATGGGAATTAATCATAAAGACAGTTCTCTAGACTGTAGTCCAATGTAGTGCCCACAAATAGATGTGGTCTTATGCCAAGGATTCTTTTCACAGGGATGTTTCTAAAGTTTCCCTTTTTGGTATCCTTTTTGTTGGTTTAGGTACACTCTCAATCCAAATCTTAAAACATCATAAGCAATGTTATGTTTACAACATTGCACTTAGATGACACAACTGATCTGACCATTAGGATAGATGCAAAAGCCAACCAAAATTATAGCTTAAAAATGAAATCTTTAAAATGACTTAGATTTTCTTTCTTTGGGTTTGTTATAAACTAGCTGAGAGTATAAACACCTGCTAGGTGTGCATATACACTTGTGCCCACTGTTTGATCATTTCTAAGTTCCACATATTTTTGAAGAATCATATATCTAACCTAGGGGATTGGTGATTTTCTAAAGATTTTTTTCTCAAGTTTGTAGAGTTTCTGTTGCTAATACTTTTTTTTAACATTTCCTCCTGTGATGCCTGCTCAATACTGCTTCCAGTGAAATGAAAAACATTTATATTCATCTATAAGAAGTTTCCAAATGTTCCCTCACGTGCTGATAGTTCTTCCCTGAATCCTTGTGTGGCAATGTACGCTCTGTCACGTGACCTTTATGCCCACTGACACAACAACCATTAAAAACAACTGTAAACTTTTAGTCTGGGGACAGAGAATTAACAAGTATGAAATCATCTATGACTATGATGACATCCATAACTTAAAAATACTCATTCCTCAATGAACTTGAAGCAAGTGACTAAAGTAAGTGAAACTGAGAGTCTATTTGAAAAGTTTCCTAATATGACTAAACTATTATAAGAATATTCTACTTGATAGAAAAACATGATATCACAGGATGTTTTTCAAAGTTTCATTTCCATTGAATGCTAAATGAGAAAATCCCCTGGAGAAAGTCAAAACCCACTCTGAAGTCCGTCTTAACCTGAAACTGTTTTCTACTGGTTTGTCCCCCAATAGGGCATGCATTGACTTTTCAGTGTGGTGCCAAGTCAGTTGTATTCTGTGGAATAAATAATTTACTACATTCTAAGAAAAACCCTTTGAATTAAACAAAGCTTTATGGAGTGTCCAGTCCACGCTGGCCACAGCAGGACAAGATCCAACTGAGGACATTGCTCCTGGCAGGTTCTCAGCTGTCTTGCCTGGTCTTGCTTTGTGGATCTTCCCCTTATGGGTCCTTCTATTAATAGGCCTGACTTTTCTTCAGGCTTTGAGAGACAGGAGTTTATACCAACAGTAAATTAATATAATATGTATTAAGTACTTTCTCTGTGCAAAGCACTAAGCTAGGTATTGTCTTTTTCTCTGCCCTCACACTTTCACAAGAATAATTAAGAGCAACTTAGAGGGCATCAGTTAGTTCAGGCTGCTATAAAAATACCTTAGAATGGGTATTTATAAACAACAGATACTTACTGCTCCAAGTTCTGCAGGCTGGGAAATCCGAGATCAAGGCACCAGTAGATTTAGTGTCTATTGAGGGCTTGCTCTCTGCTTCAAAGATGGCAGGCACCTTCTTGTGTGTCCTTACTTGGCCTATGGGGAAAGGCACTAATCACATTCATGAGGGTGGAGCCCTTATGACTTAATCACATCTCCAAGGCCCTACCTCTTAATATTGTCAAAAGGGTACTAGATTCCTACAAATAAATTTGGGGGGACACCAACATTCAGATCATAGCAGAAGGCAAGAACACATTTCATGGTCCCAAGCCCTGGCCTGAGAAGATTGGGTAGTTTAGGGCAAAAATCTGAACATACTTAAGCTTGAGAGTTATGTCGTTAGGATGGGACATTTATCTGGTTCACAATCCTCTTTACAAAGAATTTTCCTGTTATTTGTTTGCCTTGTGGTCCAACTAATCATGAACTCAATAAGTAGTAAACCCAAAAAGTGAGACATTATTCAAGACATGTGGGCTGTTTTAAATGTGGCCAGAGGAAAATAATTTTAGGAAGCATGTTTTTTTTTTTAAACCCACCAACAAAATCACCTGCGATTTCTTTAATATTGGCATTTCAATTGGTCAAGTGAACTGAGGCCATTTTTAGATACACCCATTGGTCTGAGACTTTTTACTGATTTGATGAAGGAAGTTCTTTTAAAAATGCAAGATTTTCCACAAGCTGAACTAAAGGGCAGCCCTCTCTAGCACTTACTTTATCCTAAGCTTACTCTCTTCACCATTCCAGGAGTACGACCTCATGATCTTGCCACTTTGAGGATGCATCTGTGGTTTTATACCTTCTGGAGTCTCCTCTTCATCTTTCCTGTTAAAGTTACTCTTCTATGGCTCAAGTTACACTGCATCCAAAAAACTTTATTTCTTCTTCTATTATTATTATTTTTGGAGACAGAGTCTTGCTCTGTTGCCTGGGCTAGAGTGCCATGGCATTAGCCTAGCTCACAGCAACTTCAAACTCCTGGGCTTAAGCGATCCTTCTGCCTCAGTCTCCCGAGTAGCTGGGACTACAGGCATGCACCACAATGCTTGGCTAATTTTTTCTATATATTTTTAGTTGTCCAGCTAATTTCCTTCTAATTTTAGTAAAGACTGGGTCTCGCTCTTGCGCCAGGCTGGTCTCAAACTCTTGACCTCTAGCTATCCTCTCGCCTCAGCCTCCCAGAGTGCTAGGATTACAGTCGTGAGCCACCATGCCCAGCCATATTTCCTCTTTTAAAAAAAATTTTCCATTGTGAGCCAAATCTAGCAGAATTTTACTTATTATGAGGATCTTCCAGGACTTAGATTAAAAAGGTGAATGTCTCACAAGAGAACTTACATTGCTTCAGCTGAGTGTCCTGGAATGTTATCAACGCAGAGACAATTTATGTTTTTCTTGGCTTGGGATTTCTCAAATTTAGCAGGAAGTCAAAAATTTGATACCCACATCCAAATAAGGGCAGCCTTAAGGTTACAAATTATCAGTGGAGACTTTACCCAAAACTCAGGCCTAGACAGAGACAAATCTTCATCTTCATTTGCCAATGGGAGGATTTTTTTCTTAGTCCACTATTTCATTGACTGTGTAGTCCTTTGAAAGTGCCAATTCTATGTGGAGATCTCAGTCCTAACTCCCTATTCCCTGTGAAGACTGGCATTGTCCTATCCCCATGAGGCTACCAGTGATTAGAACTGGCAAGTATCTGAAGAACACATATTGAGTAAGGGCCATTCTTCACTCAGGGTTTAAAATCCTCTGTCATAATTGTATCCTGTGAATTTAATTTATTGCAAGCTCAGCTGTGCATTTAAAAGAATATTACTGTATTTTACACAGCCTTTCTAGTTGTTCTCTATTATGAATATTTGCAGGATAGGTAGCCTGCCATATTGCCAGAAATAGAGGTTCACAGATGCTTAGAATATTATCTGCTGACTAAAACTACTAGGTTAATCTCAGCCTAAAAAGCTACAAGATGCAGAATCCATGTCATGCAATTTTATTTGCAATAGTTGGGACTATTATTAATTTTATTAGGAAGCTTGACATTTGTTTTGTGCATATTAGTGGAATCTCCTCACTTAAATTATAATTTCTTCAAGTTTGTGGACTGCATCTTATTTTTCTTCTGTATGTCCCATTGTGCCCAGCTCAGTGACAATATAGAATATTTGTTCAATAAACATTTATTGTTTGATTTAAGCAATAATCAGCTTCTTTTTTGGGGGGGAGGGTTTGAGAAAACCATTATAGCGGTTGTTATCCTTCCTTTTTATTTAAGTATTTGAATTTTTTCCTTCTAATGGAAGGTGTTGAATACATATGATCCAATAATCCCTTTTTCTACTAAGGGCAGTCCTTTGTAAGTAATTAGTATGCATATTAAAGACCCAACCTAATCTTTTTACTTCTGTCTCCTTTTTAACTGATATAAACCTGGACATTTCGATGTTGTAAATTTGGTTGTGTTTAGTCCAGTATTGGTATTTTAATAGCTGTGCTATGACTTTTCTTAAAAGGGTATTTGAAGACAAAGGTAAGATATTTGAAGAGAAAGGTAGTGGAGAATAGAGAAATGCTTTTTGAAAGGAACCAGTGCAAAGGCCTTATTTTATGTGATAGTTAACCTACAAGAGCTTGGAAATTCTGAAACACATGTGATGCACACCATCAAATAGGGGATTTCTGAAATTATAGTTGTATGCTAATTACTCATTTTAGACTGTGTGTGTTTTTTTTAAGCAGTAAATGATCCTAAACCCTCTGTCTCAGTGAAAGGAAAAAAAAAAAACTTCGAAGTCGGGGACTGTTAGTCACCAATATAGAAATTGCCACTTTTCTAAACCTGAATAGAAATGAATTCGATAAAAAGAGACATAATGACGGATTTATAAAAGTAACGTTCCTTCACATAATGGGTTTCTTATTCTAATGTTTCTTTACTATAATCCTTTAAAATTATGCAAAAAATTTATTATTTAAGTGATAGTAAAGAATTCATTAAAAGATTAATAGTTCTGGTTTACCAATTCGCTTACTAGGTCACTTAATTATTTAGTTCATTAATTCTGTAAATGTCAGACTTACCATGAACTCTAGTGATTTGCATAAGTAAGGTTATAGTTCTACTGGTAATCAGAGTCTAACAACTTCAAATAGGAATTTGGCATCATTTATACATTTCAAATGAAATAAAGTCTTTTTTTTTCTTCAAAACCAACAAGGGAAATCCAACAGCTGAGAAATTCTAACAATATAATCTAGCTATTCAGCCTTCAACCTTGTCCATTAAAAGGACCATGGTGAGAAGCTGTAATGAAAAAAAATCTCCAAAGAACAGGACAGAAATAGCTTTCAGATTAAGCAATATGAAGGACTCTACTTTTGAGATACATGCTTTACTTTTAGAAAATATTCCTATCAGTGAAAGAACTAGGAAGTCTTCTAGGGAATCCATATTTTATTTTATTTATTAAAAATGGTTACTCACTGGGAAAGCTTCAAGAAAAGCAACATTTCATTATCATAAGTGTCCTATAGCAGAGCTGGCAACTCATATATAATGAATATCACTTACACCATGCTAATGCATTCACATTACTCACAGGCACTGTTTACATTTCATACAAGTGAATCTATACAATATAAAATTGGCACATTTCTAGATTTAACAATGGAATTAGTATAAATAGCCATCAGCTATTATTTAAGCTTCACCAAAAGTCATTTGGACAATGTATGGTGTAAGATTTCCTATTTTTTTTTCTTTTATGCAATTTGACATTCTCTTAGCAAGTCTGAATAGAGATAATTTGTTGTTTATTAAATAAAATGAAGTATTTGGAACCTTTGGGCTCTGTAAGGGCACTTACAATATATGAGCACTTTCTTGGGGTGACATTCTTTTCTTAAGCCCTTGTGAGAGGTGCAACCATTCACCTTAGACATATTTCTTAGCAATATGTAGCCCAATGGTTCCTTCATGACAGCATTTATCTGTGCTCATAATTCTAGATTCATTCACATTTGCTAAGAGGGTATTAATAAAACAGAGAAAGAGCCAAAGTTAGGAATGAAGAAAGAAGGAAGAAAATCAGGTTCTCCTGGGACGAAATTCTACACTACAGGCTGAGGAAAAGAGAGTCATGGCCATTCACCAAGAAGGTTATAAAATTCTGCTGTTTCTACAGATCCATGACAATGAACAACAGACTAGGAATCTCTATGTTTAGCTATTTAGCTATCATCTATCTACCATTAACTTAGCATATATGTTTATGAAAGTACTAAAATTATGGGAAACTACACAAAATAGAATCTGCTTTCAGAGTTGTACTTTGCTTAATATCAACCTAGTTATAATATAGCCACATTTGTGTGATCATTTGTTGACAAAAATATCTACAGTTGATTTTATTGGAGGAGCAATTAAAAACGTGTGTCCTGGTAAAAGTTTATAGGAAAAAACTCTATATTTAAGGCATTCAATCTGTCAAGAGTCTGGGAATTAATTTGCAAAAATAAAAGCTCAAGCTGATGGTTTCAGTTAGGAATCTAATATCTGCAAGAAACGGAAAACTCAATTATTTCAAATTATCTTAAACAATAAGGAAATGTATTATTTCACCTAATGGCAAGTCAAGAGGTAGGGAAGATTTCAAGATTTATCAAGGCTTAAGTTTCAAAATGTCATGAATTTCTCAAGGTTTTTCCATTTATCCTTGGTTCAGGCATCTTTTTTTTTTTTTTTTATTGTGATGGCTTTACACTTATTGATATTAGATAATTGAAGTAGTTCAGGCAATACATCCAGACCTGGTACCTCTTACAGGGAGAAAGAGGACACCTCTCCCTGATCACCTTTTTAGAAACAAGACACCTCTTTCTGCAGATTCCACATACGCCTCCTCAAACATTAGTCACACCCCTTACCTTCACCTCTACCGGAATCCAATCCCAGATAAAGGGAATGGAAGCCTTTGATTGCTCAATTGGTTTGGAAGAATCAGAATTGGAGTCACCTGATTAAGTCTGGTTTCCTGCATTGAGTCTGGATTTACTAGCAAGAAGAAGGGGGGAATAGACTCCCTTTCTACACCCAGGACACCAGAGGACATTGGGGGAATTCTGGGCCTGCAGGCCAAGACACTTAGTCACGTGCAATGTGACCTTCTTCTGGGAAAAAGTTATACATGATAAACAGTTATGAAGTGAACATGGTTCCACAAGGCTTGGGCCATTCCATCTCCAAAGGGACAAAAGCAAGAGAACTTTCATAACTTTTTGTGAACTGGGATTGTGGAAGGCATGTCAAGCTTGGCAAAAAGGGAGACTTAAATCATAATTCCAGCACTTACCAATGGGTTCATTGGCCAAAGCAAGCATCTCTCAGAATGTTACTTCCCCTTATCTATAAAAAGTGAATAATAACACCTGCCTTGTAGATTTTTTGTGAGGATTCAGATCATGTATATGAAAGAATTTTGTAAACTCTAAAGCTCAATATTCTGTAATTGAAGGGTATGATTATCTGATGAACCAGGCAGTTTTACCGCTGCATGTCCCACTTCTCCAGCTATTTAGTCTTGTTTTCCTGCTGGCTCACCAAAGTAGCTTCCTGCTGCCTCATTACCACCTCATGTTTAACATGGCAAAGATCAAGGTTTTAATTTTTTACTGTAACACACTCTTCTCTTCTCAACTCTGCAGTCCCTGTGGGGAATATTACTCCTATGCCAATCACACAGGCCGAAGTCTGAGTCTGTTTTAGGACCTGCTCTTTCAATCTCTCTTTTCACAATCATGAGTTCATTAAGTCTTGCCATTTCTTACATAGCATCTCTAATTTCCAGTCCCCTTTCCCCTAAAAAGCCTGACAAGTATCTATTTAACACTGCTGTCATTTAATGTGTACGCCTTCTGCAACCTCTCATCAGCTTTGCTTCTTCTACTTTGTGGGAAGTCTCCCCAGACAAGATTGTAGAAGTGGTAATTTCTGTAGCATGTTTCTTCCTACTTGCTCTGCAAACTTAACCTGGCTGGGGTTAAGTTTTGCAACAATGGAGAACTGCTACTAAATGTAGACACTTGATGTCCTCATTGGACACTTAGGAAGCAGGTTCGTTCTGTAAATCTGGGCCAGGGAGATCTTTGAGAACTTCTCCTTCTTCCTTTTGCATTGGGGGAGGGTGGGCAGGAGAAGACTCGATCAAGTCTTTGGAAAAGTATAGGACTTCCAGAGAAAATCAGAACATATATTTCATTCCTTTTGCTCTACATCTCCCAATACTAGTATATGAACTCTAGGATGAGGCAGGGGTACATCCTAGTCCCAGGGTCAAATTGGAAAAAAAAGACTAGTATAATGTTTGCTTTGAGGAGATGGCAGACATAGATTAAGATAGAGACACATTTGACCTTCAGTTTGAATGGGGTGGTGAGCTTTGATGATGGTAAAGAGTTGATCTAAATTCATAATGGAATGGCTTTGGTGACTGTAATGGCAATGAAAGATTATGAATAGGGAAGGGAAATTTGGCCATGACACTGAGGTCTGTGATTGAGGTAGAGGAGGGTAGCTGGAAAGTAGTGAGACATATGAGTCTCATAAGTTGTTAGGATGTGGGCAAATGTAAGGTATGGAATGGACCATAGGGACATGATGATGGTTTAGGAAGTTACATGTAGAACTAAGGGCACTGATAAAACAGACTCAGATCTCAGGAGTTGAAAGGAAGGCATGGAAAAGGAGTGGGACAAGCATGTGTTGAGCACATACTATACATTAGGCACTGTCCTGTGCTTTTTAAATGCATCATTGAATTAAATCTTTGAAGCAGTTCTATCGGCTAGGTAATGTTATTCCAGATGTTAAAGATGAGAAAAGTAAAGAAGCTTGCTGGAAGTCACAGAGCTGGCAAGTGTTTCTCAGCACTTGCAAACTGCCGCCAAGTCTATTATATCATGTGATCACCTTCATAATAACCCTGTGGGGCAAGCAACATCAGCTAAGGAGACTGCAACTCAGAGAGGTTAAGTGCCTTGTTCAAGGCCACACAGCTTGTTTTCTTTGAAACTGGAGTTTAAATCCAGATCAACTTGGCTTCCTAGCTCACTAAATTATACCAATGAATATACTAAGAAAAAATACAGCTTAACCTTAGCCCTTATGCAAGCTTTCACAGTAACAGTAGTAATTTTACTGATGTTAATGAAAAGGTTTCTAAAAAGGTGGAAGTGAATCAAGAATGTGTGTGTGTGTGTGTGTGCGTGTGCACATGTGTGTTGTCATGGGTAAGAAATGGGGCTATTAAGGATCCCTCTAGCAGTCTTCTCTGAACTGCATTTACCCAGTGGTGCTCCCAGCAGCTGGGTGACTCTCCCAGTGAGAAGACCAGAAGAAAGAGTGCCTCCAAAGTATCAAAGGAGTTAAGTGGAAAAACTTGTTCCTTCTTAGGCAGTTTCTTCCCTCCAAGCAGCCTTAGAAATTGCCACCTTCCCCTCTCTACAATCTTTAACTGCTGCTTTGAGTCTGTGAAGATCATTCTAGCCTTGGAATTGCGGAGGCTGTCTGAATTTCTTGTGGGGAGAGAGTGGGCAGGGACAAGGGAGGAAACTGTGAGACGGTGACATTCATCCAATAAATATTTGTGAGCACCTACTATGTGTCAAGGATGGGATGGTGAAAAAGTATACACAAGGTTCTCACCTTACTTTGAGCTGAGGGCAAATCCCCACCCCTCCAACTGTCTGTGTGAACTTGGCAGGATACTTCAGTTCCAGGGCTGCTGCTTCATCCTCTGCATAATGAAATTAATTATGGTATTTGTCTTTTAAAGTTGTTGTAAAAGACTTAAATAAAATAATCCATTTCAATGACTTGTTGTATAATAAATGCTTAATAAATTCACCCCCCACCCCCGCACACACAAACATATGAATACATGATGCCCAGAACCACAGGTGCTTAATAAATGGTGTAGCAAGCTAAATGGAGGGAGAGGAGTGCAGAGAGAACATGTAAATGCAAGTATGTTTCTAAGTGGTCAAATAGACTTTAATTATGTTGAGTAAGGATTTCCATAAAAGAATGCCTTGCTAACACAGATATGTGCATCATACTGAACAGGTTTATCAAACTAATGATTAGTGAATTTCAAAAATATGAAGCTGCTGAGCCTCCCCACAAGAATACTTCTACCCCATTTGACATTTTCACCTTGTATTTATCATCATTATGCAAAGCTGCTAGTGGCTGACCACCTATTTAACCACAAGGCTTGTCATCTCTCTTTACATTGCGTTTCACAAGATAAAAGATATTTAAGAAAATTGTGGCCACCTTAGGGATGAAAGGATATTATTAATGCTAGATCTTCTTCGCATTTATTGATTCATAGATTGGATTATTAACATGATGCTTGCTTATTAATAACGGCTCTCAAAAGTACTGTTTTGCTTTCCAGACCAAATATGAAATGGAAAGCTTAAATCATAAACCTCTTCTTGTTAGGTTTTGTCCTCTACTCCTCTAAACTTTTTGCATCCTACGGCATCTCCCCAGTGTGTATTGAATCTTTTATGTTCCAGTGTAACATTAACAAAAGAAGTTCACAAGGATTTTTTAGAAAAGTTTCTCTTTATAAAAATTGTCTTTCTTAGATATTTATTCTCACTATCCACTTACCAGAGGCAATCACACTTCAAGAAATTATGATTTAATTTTGTATATATATTTTTTCACTTACTACCTGATTACCTAGGGCAAGTTCTTTAACTTTTTCTGAGCCTCATTTATTAGGGTGATTGGACTTTGAAACTAGCTAAATCTAATTCTGGTATATAGATGTTGAATACAAAGCCCCCATGGGCAGATACATTTTCAATAATCCAGTACTGCAAAGATAATCTTTTCTAATTAGTTCACTTACTTGTTGGTTTATTTATTCATTTTACAAACAAGTAAGCAGCCTGAACTCTGTACCAGACCACTGATTTGTTCCTCAGTTTGTTTAATTTAACTTAAAAACTGTCATCAACAATCTTGTCTCTGGGAAAGTGGAAGGAGACAGAGTCATAGAAACGGAACAGTAATACTAAATGTCAAAACAGAAATGTGTGTAAATCATCATGTGGGCATGAGGAATGGAATGATTAATTCTGTCCATGGTAAAACTTCAAATGATGGGAAAAAGAATATAGGTACTGAGGGAAAGAACAGCACAGGCAAGGCACAAAGAAGGGAAAGTGCTGGAATATTCAGGGAATGTAGAGGAGTAGATTTGCAACAAGTGGTGAGGTTGGACATAGAATTGGGGACCAAATTTTATGATTTAAGTTTATAAGAAGTGGAGTGGAGTCATTGCTTTTTTGTTCTAGAAGGGTAACTCCGCAGACTGTATGATGAGGGAAGAGAAAGTGTTTGAGGGGGAAAAGATTAGTTTTAAAGGCACTAGTAATGAATAATTTCAATAAATCAAAAGAAAGATTATGGAGATGGCATTAAAACAAGGGCAATGAAAATAGAAAAGTGGAGACCTAACAGAGAGAGATTTTCAAGGAAGAAGAGATAACATTTAGTTCTCAGGGGTGATGGATGAGGACAGAGGGGGTGGAAGATGACTCCCAACTGCATTTCTAGCCCAGAATCCCAAACTGAACATCATGAGTTGTCGGTAATGGAATCCATGGGAGGGCTCTGAAGCAAATACAGAGAGTAGGTTGATTATAGAAGAGTTAGAGGGATACTTAGAGAACATCCACAATTTGGGCAAAAGAGTAAAGTCAGTTAAGGAGACTGGAAAGGATGGAAGATGAAGTGTGTGAGCATGCATGCCTCTGTGTGTGTGTGTGTGTGTGTGTGTGTGAGAGAGAGAGAGAGAGAGAGAGAGAGAGAGAGAGGCCTAGAGTTGCTTTCTCATTTACAGAGAGAAAGTCAAGGCTCACTGAGATGAATATTGCTCTACCACCAAAACTGAAAGAGAACAGAATCCCAGATGCCTCTTCCTACCCAGATTCTTGGCTTCTCTAAATTTCAACATTTTCTTTCTTTTGTTTTCTTTGCTTTGCTTTGTTTTGACAAGTAAGGATCCTTTTATTTTTTTTTTTAATGTATATTAATTCAGGTTTAAAACTAACACTTCCACTTTCTGAGGTTGAAAGAATGGAGCAGCAATATGGGAGCTGCAGAGGGGACTAGAGGGGTAAGGTATTTGGAAAGGGGTCTTTTTTCATGGCAATGAGATGCTGTGATGGTTTCCTGTGTCAGCTTGGCTGGGCTCCAGTCCTCAGGTTTTCAATCAAATGCTAATCTAGGTGTTGCTGTGAGTGGTTTTGTAGATGTGAATCAAGTCCAGAACCAGTTGATTTTAAGGAAGATTATCCTGGATAACCTGGGCGAGCCTGATTTAATTAGCTGAATGGCCTTAAGAGCATTGCTGAAGGTTCCCCAAAGAAGAAATTCTACCTATGGATTTCAGCATCTACTTGTGCTCAAGAGTTCCAGCCTGCCCTTCCCAAAAGCCTACCTCAGAGATTTCATACTTGCCCTAAATCAATTTTGCCTTTAATTACAATCCCATGAGCCAATTCCTTGCAATACATCCTGGAATATTTATCTCCTACTGCTTCTGTTTCTCTGGGTGAGCCCTGACTGATGAGTTGCCATTAGTGAGCTTATTTAAAAGAGTTTCAATAAAACAAATCTACAATACAGGAGGGCTACTTCTAATTTGCTTTCTTCCAAGTTCTCCTGGAAGGAAGACAAGGCAAAGGCAGTGGTTTATTGAGTAGATATGTTAGTTTGGATCTAGACACCATTCCTAGTCAAGAGCTAACATTGAGCTGGGCCTGTTAGCTAGCGTCTGAGAAAAAGACCACCCAACTCACTGGAAGCTTGCTAAAGTAAAATGGATTCTAAATTGGCTTTGAAAAGCAAAAGAATTTACTAAAGAATGGTTGTGCTATATAAAGACAAGGCAATGCCATCTACTACCTCCTCCTAAAAAAGGAGAGGAGTGATTTACTGGCTGATGGTTGTGTAAGAAGACACAGGTTGAAGTGCTTTCTATATTTCAGTCAATAAATTTACATTGAGCTGCCACCATATGCTAGGCACAGAGCCATACCAGGTGTGAAGACAAGGCCTGGGACAGAAAAATGAATGAAATACTTTGCAGTCACAGAGGAGTGCTTGGGCCTGGGAGTAGGAAAGTAAACAGTGAAAAGCAGGAACTGAATACCAGTGCTAGATTTGAAGTACTCTAAGGCCTTTGCTGCTCAAAGTATAGTCTGGGAACCAGAAGCATTGGCATTCCTGGAAGGAGATTATGCTCTGCGAAGTAAGCCAGGCATAGAAAGAAAAATATTGCATGATCTTACTTATATGTGGACTCTAAGAAAGTTGACTTCATAGAAGTAGAAAATGGAATGGTGGTTACCAGGAGCTGGAAGGAGAGGAGTTTGGAGACTGGGGAGATGTTGGTCAAAGGTTACAAAATTTCGATTAGGAAATCTATTGTACAATACAGTGACTATAGTTAATGTATTATACATAGTCGGCCCTCTGTATCCATGGGTTCCACATTCATGTATTTAACCAACCTCAGGTTAAAAATATTTAAAAAACCCTGCGTCTGTACTGAGCACGTACAGACTTTTCCCCCTTGTTATTACTTCCCAAGCAATACAGTATAACAACTAGTTACATCGCATTTACATTCTATTAGGTACCATAAATAATCTAGTAAAGTATATGGAAAAATGTGCATAGGCTATATGCAAATACTGCTCCATTTTATATCAGGGACTTGAGCATCTGTGGATTTTGTTATCTCTGGGAGGTCCTGGAGCCAATGCCCTGTGGATATCGAGGGGGCACTGTGCTTGAAAATCGCAAAGAGTAGATTTTAAATGTTTTTACTACAAAGAAATGATAAGTATGTTGACAATGAATATGCTAATTAGCTTGATTTAGCAATTCCACAATGTATACATATATCAAGACATCATGTTGTATACCATAAATATATGCAAGTTTTATCGGTCAATGAAAAAAACAAAAAACAAAACAACGAAACACAAGATCTTAAGCTGCACACAGATCTACAAACTAAAACCTGCTTTATTTATTTATTTAAATAGACTTTATTTTTTACAGTTTTAAGTTTATAGTAAAACTGAGAGGAATGTACAGACTTCCCATCTACCCTATTCCTACACATGCATAACCTCCACATTATTAATATCTCTCACCAGCATGGTACATCTGTTACAATCTACAAGCCTAAATTGACACATCAAAATCACCCAAAGTCCATAGTTTACATTAGGGTTGTACTTTCTATGGGTTTATATAATGACATGTATCCCCCATTATAGTATCATACGGAGTAGTTTCACTGCCCTAAAAAGCCTTTGTTCTCCACCTATTCATTCCTCCCTCTCCATTACTCCTGGCAATCTCTTATTTTTTTATTGTCTCCAAAGCTTTGCTTTTCCCAGAATGTTATGTACTGTATAGTTGGAATCATACAGTATGTAGCCTTTTCAGATTGGCATCTTCCACTTAATCATGTCCTCCATATCTTTTTGTGGCTTGATAGCTCATTTCTTTTAGTACTGAATAATAGTCCACTGTCCAGATCTGCCACAGTTTATTTATCCATCCACCTCCTGAAGAACATCTTGGCAGAACCTCAATTTTAGTAAGATCTCCAGGTAATTCATATGCACAATAAGTTTGAGAAATGCTCCTCTATAGGGTTTCCTATTTGGGCTGGGCTAAAAGAAAAGGCACAGGGTTAATCTTACTCTGTTTCTTTTCTTCAGAGCCTCTGCTTTTTGTAAAAGTACCTCAATACTTCCTAACTGACCACCTACATGTTTGTATTAAATGTTGTTTTCCACTCTGGGAGGCAGTGGCCATTTATTAGCATTATGAGGTTTTCTGGTGACTGGGGGATGACTTTGATATCAAGTGGTTTTGTTAACTAGAAGCTGATCCATCTCCCTTAATTGAGCCATAAAACCCATTTTCCAAATGTGAACTGAACACTTGGCCAGATGGAGACACAAAGATGAATTAGATGGCCCTTTATCTCTAAAGGTAATTTTCTCAAAGATCCTGTATGCTTACCATTTGGTCTAGGCAAGAATGTCTGGTTTCTTCCATGGCGAATAAATAACTACAAATTCTTCACTATGCCAGTAGTGTGTCGTTAGGGTGAACATCCATCCTGCTTTGCCCAGGACAGTCCCAGTTTATTCTTATTGTCCCCAAGTAATTATTAACAGTACCCCCTTTCATTCTCAAAAGCATCTCATTTGAATGATACGTTTCATGGTCACTCTATCAATGACCACATGGTGGTCACTGATGAATACAATGGTTACCATTAGAGGATTCTTGGAAGCTGACCAAGAGAGGAAAAAGAAATGTGTTTATTCAGCACTGAGGCTGCCACCAACACAATGGAAGTCAAAAGATAGAATCAAAGTAATGCCCTAATTCTAATGTAAAAAGGAAACAAAGAATCATCTATAATAAGACATGTATTTCAATATGTAAATTTTGAAGTGTGTTCTCATGGGTCAAATGCTGCTGATCTCTGTAAAATCTGTATAAATGGAATAGCTACAAAGAATGATAGATGTTTGCTATTAGTGACTTAAAAACCATGAACTATATTTCTTCTTGATGATGTGAATTTTTGCTATTAAAAAAATCTGAGTAAAAATCTGAGTAAACCTAAATCAATTTTCCCTTGAATCACATAGCAGTTGTAGTCTTAGAAAATCTTTATGTGTTAAAACTATGCAGAAATGCTCTGTGCTTATACGTACCACAGAGTTTTCATCATGAACAGATTATTCACCTACAAGAAAGTCCTTTGGGAAATACAATAGTTATGCAGGATATGGGACACTTTTTCATTGTGTTTAATGAATTGCAAGGTTTTTAGTCTCTTTGGCCCCATTTACTCATTGCCAGTTGGACCTCCAATAATTTTGACAGACAAAACTGTTTCCCCTTTCATTTCTTCTAGGTTCCTATCTATCAATTATTCTTTCAGATAATTTCAACCTCTATATTTGTTGACTCTGCCTTGGCTTCTAGCTACCATCTCTAACCATCCAATTCATGAATAGAAGGAGTTATATTCTGATTTTAGCCTTCTATTCACTTCTCATTCCATGCCCTTCAGACGTTTTGCTGCCATATTAATGCAACTCCTTTGTCAAAGGCACCAACCCCTCCAACACGCAACTCCCACTACCAATCCTTGCTTGACTTCTCTGTGGCATCTGATACTGTGAACTTCAGGCTCTTCAAGTCTCTTTACTCCACTGCAGTCTTCTGTACCTCCCTCATCCTCTAGGCATTTCTTAATTAATTGGTGTAATTTTCTGTCTTTGTTCACATGCTGATTATTCCTGAAGCTCTATTTCCAGCTCAGATTTCTCTCCTGAGTTACAGACTTGCATATTCAATTGCTTATTAATCATTGTCATCTGGACTTCATAAAATTATCTAAAAATCAACATGTCTAAATTATTACTCTACTACCTTCCTTCTATTTTTCTCATGTTCATGATCTCGTGCAGTCCCCAACCCCCAGACCATGGCCTGGTACCAGTCCACAGCCTCTTAGGAACCAGGCGTATATCACTGCCCAAACTGAAACATTGTCTTTCAAGAAACTTAGGAACCAAGGCTGCACAGCGAGGTGAGTGATGGAGGAGTTAGGGAAGCTTCATCTGTATTTACAGATTTAGGGAAACTTCATCTGTATTTACAGCCACTCTCCATCATTTGCATCACTGTCTGAAGAGTTTAGAATCAAGAAAACAAATTTGAAAAAAAAAATAATTTAAGGCAGAGTATTAACTGAATCTGATTTTTTTTTTTTTTGGTTAATCTCACTCTCTCCAAAATTTGCCAGTTTTGATTTAAAATATATACTTTACTATTCCCATTCATTTACCCATATCTACATTATGAAACCTCTGCGCCTTATCAGAGTTTAACCTATGGTTCAACACACCAGAAGCTTCTTCTCCTATAGCTAAGAGTTCAGAGTTGACCCATAAACTGTTAAAAGGTCTTAGATTTTTTTTTCTGGACCTCTGATGACCTTCTTGAATTGTTTTTAATTTAATTTTTTTTGGTAATCACAAACCGATATTTAAAAGAGAAAGATTATGGGTGACTGTCTACTGTTAGTGGTTTGAGGAATCTCCATACTGTTTTCCATTGAGGTTTTAGTAGTTTAAATTTTCATCAACGGTGTATAAGCATTCCTTTTTTGATAACTTTTTTTATAACTTTTTAATAATAGCCATTCTGACAGGAGTAAGGTGGTATCTCGTGGTTTTAATTTGCACTTCTCTGATGATTACTGATGTTGAACATTTTTTATGTTTGTTTTTGGCCATTTGTCTATTTTCTTTTGAAAAAAGTCTGTTCATATCTTTTGCCCACTTTATGATTTTTTTTTCTTGCTAATTTATTTGAGTTCTTTGTAGATTCTGGATATTAGTCCTTTGTTGAATGTATAGTTTGCAAATATTTTCTCTTATTGTGTAGGTCTGCAGTCCCCACCCCCCCCCAGGCTGCGAACCAGTACTGGTCCGTGGCCTGTTAGGGTCCAGGCTGCGGCACTCTGCTATACCTCACCCTACTCCCTGCCCCCATCCATGAAAAAATAGTCTTCCATGAAACGGGTCCCTAGTGCCAGAAAAGTTGGGGACTGCTCAGTAGGTTGTTTGTTTGTTTGTTTATATTTAGCTTAATTAAGTCTCATTTCTTTCTTTTGTTTCTTTCTTTCTGTTGTTGCTATATTTGCTTTTGAGGTCTTGGTCATAAATTCTTGCATAGGCCAATGTCCAGGAGAGTTTTTCCTAAGTTTTCATGTAGAATTTTTGTTTTGTCACATTTTACATTTAAGTCTTTAATCCATCTTAAGTTAATTTTTGTGTATGGTGAGAGATAAGGATCCAGTTTCATTCTTCTACATGTGGCTATCCAGTTTTCTCAGGACAATTTACTAAATAGGGCATCTTTTTCCAGTGTAAATTTTTGTCTGCTTTCTCAGAAATCAGTTGGTTTTAGCTATATGGCTTTATTTCTGGGTTCTCTATCTTGTTCTATTGGTGTGTGTCTACCTTTATACCAATTCCATGCTGTTTTGTTTACTATAACCTTGTAGTATAATTTGAAGTCAAGTAATATGATACCTCCAGATTTTTTTGCTTAGGATTTCTTTGACTATTCTGGGTCTTTTTTGGTTCCATAGGAAGTTTAGTATTATTTTTTTCTGTGAAAAATAATGTTGGTATTTTGGTGGGAATTGCATTGAATCTTTAAATAACTTTGAGCAGTATGGCCATTTTAACAATGTTAATTCTTCCAATCCATGCACATGGAATTTTTTTTTGTTTATGTCATATATGATATCCTTCATCAGTATTCTTTCTGTATTCTCCTTATAAAGAATTTTTACCTCCTTGGTTAAACATATTCCTAGGTATTTTATTTTCTTTGCAGCTATTGTAAATGATATTGCATTCTTGATTTGACTCTTAACTGGTATTAGTATATAGAAATGATACTGACTTGAATACATTATCTTTGTACCCTGAGATTTTATTGAATTTATTTACCAATACTAGAGGTCTTTTTAGTGGATGCTTCATGGTTTTCTAGAAATAAGATCATATTGTCAGAAAACAGGGACAGTTTGACCTCTTCTTTCTTGATTTTGATGCCCTTTATTTCTTCCTACTGGCTGATTGCTTTGTTTAGGACTTCCAGTGCTATGTTGAATAGAAGTGGTGAAAGTGGGCATCCTTGTCTTCTTCCAGGGGGAATGCTTTCATATTTTCCCAATTCAATATGAAGTTGCCTGTGGGTGTTTTATATATGGTTTTTGTTATTTTGAAGTTTGTTCTTTCTATGCCTAGTTTGTTGTGGGTTTTCATTATTAAAGGGTGCAGGATTTTACTGAATGTTTTTTCTGGGTCTACTGAGATGATCATATGGTTTCTGTTTTTAATTCTGCTTGTGTGGTGGATTACATTTATCGATTTGCATTGTGTTAAACCATTTATTCATCCCACAGATGAAAACCACTTGACTCTGATGAATTACCTTTTTGATGTTTGGTTTCCTAGCATTTTGTTGAGGATTTTTGCCTTTATGTTCATGAGAGATAGTTTTCCTTTTTGCTTTGTATTTTCCTGGCTTTGGTATCAAGGTGATACTGGCTTTATGGAATGAGTTGAGGAGGATCCCCTCCTTCTCGATGTTATGAAATAATTCCTGCAGTATGGGTAACACCTTCTCCCATGTGTCCTCATGGCTCCCCTTCCCTTGCTTCCTTCAGGTCTCTGCTCCAGTGGCATCTTAGCACAAAAGTTTTCCTTGATCTCTCTTGTACGCCTTCCTGGTTTATTTTTCTTATCACTGAACCTATACCACCCTCTGATACAATATATATATTTAATGTCCATCACTCATGACTAAAATATTTATTCTGCTGGACAGTGTCTCTTATGTTCACTGGTGTGTCCTCAGATCCTAAAATGGTGTCTGGCACATAGAAGCTACCCACTAAATATTTGTTGAATTAACTTTATGTAGTTTGATCCTAGCAAAGCTCAGTGAGTTCTAGAAGGCAAGTATTGTTTCTCCGTTTTTAAAATATAACCTTTAGGGACAATGGTACTTAACCAGTAGTTCATAGATAAAATTCAGGGAACCCTTGTACTTGGATAGGGAAAAAATTATCCTTCATTTTTACTAACCTCTAACTGAAATTTAGCATTAACTTATTTAATGAATGTAAACAATAAGCAACAATAATATTGTATGTACTGATCATTTTGTTATTAATGGATATGACATATTTTAATAGCACATTACAGTTATAGACATTTCAAAATATTGTTTATATTTACCATAGTTCAATATTATGGTATTTATGAGGCCCATATCCTAATAATATTATTTAATATGGTAATAAAGAAGAAAATTTATTACTACATTTGGAATAAAATGGATTCTCTAAAATCGTCTGTAATATTTTATGCAGTTAAAAACCTTACTTTGAGATAGTGTCCATGACTTTCACTAGACTGTTAAAGGGCTTCACAGTACACAAAATAAACCAAAAACCCTTGATGTATTATAGATGCTCTAGTAGGTAGGGTGATTTGTCCAAGTTCATATAACTGGTAAATGGTAGTGGTAGAACCAAAGTCAGGCCTCCTTTTATAGCCCTGTTGCTCTTCATGGCTAACTTTATGGGTGAAGTAAATACACAAACATGATGGTAGAAATGGTGCTCCCTGGAGTTGTGCTGCTGGTGCCTTGACTGAGATATTTGATCCCATGTCTAGCATTTTTTCTACATACATGCAGCATAAATCTTGACATACTCAGTCACATGGGGAGAATAGCCAATACTCCACATTTCCTCTTCATGTAACTAGAGGGTGGGCCAGTCAGCATTGCCCATGCTCGCCATATGGATTGAGTCATGATAGACTAACAGGATTAAAAAATTATCAAGCTTGGTGAAAGAATCTCTCTGTCTAGATGAAAATTACAGCTTTTGGTTGCAACCAAAGTGTTTGGGTCACTGGAGATTTCATGGTCTGTGCTTTTGTTGATGTCCTGTCCAAATTCTCCTGAATGTAATTATTTTCTGTTGGTCTCTATTCCTGCAGTTGTTTCACTTAGATATAACATTCTTCATCTAGGGTTCTAAATTATCTTGTGGCATTTATTTTCATACTTAAACAGTTGACATGCTTCAGTGTAGATTTCTATTTTAGCGTATAGCTACTTTTAAAGATATAAAGCCTTGATGTGCATTTCCTGAAACAGCAGAGTATATAATAATTCTAAAAGTACTGCACATATAGAAAGCACATTAATAACTAGGAGACACAAAATATGGAGTAAATATATGTATGCACTTGTACACACATGTATTTATTTCAGAGTAGTAAATGATGGAGCGGATAATTGGACCTGAGTTATCTAATTCCAGGATATAATACTGATATCACCCTCCAACACACATATGTAATGGTGTAAGCACTAAACCACAGTCACATATGAATAGATATGTATGGTAGGTGGAGTTGTGAAAAGGTGGAGAAGATTAAGCTTGAAGATAAAAAAAAAAATTACAAGGTTTTCTTATAATTACTAATAGTAATGCATTAATTTATTCCTTGAAGAATGTTTTAGCATAAGAGAGCTTAACCTTTGGTGGGGAAATGACTAGTATATCTGCCTGCAGCCTCTGCCTGCAACCGTGTTTCATTTCAAAGGAGAAAATTCTTTCAGAGTATAGCTAAAAAGAAAGAGACAAGCTGGAGGATGACAACATACCTGGTTTTCTGAAAAAAAAAAAAAAAAAAAAAAAAAAGCTGGAGGAGCCAGTTGGACATCTGGCCAATCTAGGACGGATGCTGTTCCTGGCATTTGGTATAATGGGTGCTTTGTGAGGATGAGTCTTTTAATGACTCTGCACCTTGGCCCATTTGCAGCTTTTTTCTTGCACAACCACAGCATGTGTTTGTGCATTCCTGGTGTCCAAGTCAGCCTTTCCAGCTAGGGTACCACCCTTTTCCTACCTTACAGACTAATAAAACTCACCAAAGGGCATTGAAATGGTTGGTGAGGCTATGACTTTACCTGTTCCACAGTAGCTATTTCTTCCTTTGCATCTTCTAACTGCCATTTCTTCAACCAGAAATATTTATTGTAGGTCATGGCCTAATAGTTCTTCCCTCCTCCTTCAGCTCCTGTCTTGGGGTTTATTTTAGTCAAAGAAACCCTTAACTAAAATGAGAAACTATTCTCCAGGTGTTCTGATGTCTTTCTCACCCACTTCAGCCATCTGCATCCCACCAGTGAGGATTGACTTGGCCATCCCCATCCATCCCTTCTCAGCACATTCTCACATTCTGGAGGTGGGGGGAGGAGGTGGGGGGAGGAGTGAGAGTGTTTTTCACATGCAAAACATGGTGACACCTCAAATCCCCATGAAGTCTCCATCCTCATGGCCCTTAAAATGTAAGTAGGCAGATAGCACTCATGTTCATAAAAAGTTAGCTGACAACACCACAAGATCATTTCAAATAAATATGAAAGTAGTAGTGGCAGAAGCCACATAAATTCAAAGGATCACTGAAAGTGAGAGTTAAGTGGGAAAGAGTCATGAAGGAATTGAAACCATTTGCAACTAGAAATATGTTTATATAGGATAGAAAAATCTGCCCAGAATTCAAAGACATTTAACCATGTCTAAGAATGACACAAATAGAGAGACAGTGTTTATAAGATATTAAAAGATGTCCCTAAACCTAAAAAGTATGTGAATTTTTTCCACTTTTAACAACTCCATTTTTTGGTGGAAGAGGAAAGCTATGTTTGTTTAGAATCAGACTTTTTCACAGAGAAGTCTTTCCTTGGCCGGAACCTGCCACTTCTGGACACCTTCTGTATGTCATTTTGTACTCAGGAACTTTTACCTTATATAGAGTCAGCTTCAAAGGTGAGGAAGGTGCAGACTAAGAGAATGTTAAAAATAGACAGGATAAGAAAGTCTTCTCTGTCTAATGCCTCAGATTAGCTCTGTTTGCCTTTTTTTTTTTCTTATAAGGGAAGGAGAAGCAAAAAAGAATGGAAAAGAAGAAAAATGAGCTTTTAAGTAGGTAGTGGGAGAAAAGCCACACTGATAAAAATTATAAACAATACTGCATGGGCCCCTCACAAAGCAGGCCCTCCGCAGGCCCAGTGAGGCATGTTTACTAGAAGAAGAAAAATCGAGTTTGCTGGCGCCTCTGAAATGTGCACACTCAAAAGTTCAGGACACACATATTCTTTTGTGTGTGTTTTCTCAGAGGGAGTTTTCAGATACCAATTTTTTTCTAATCTCCATCTTCGAATTGAGGAAGGTTTGGGATTTCTATAGAGGACATAGATATGTAAAGGTCCATTAGGAAGTTATCTGATTTTTAAATGCAAAAAATGCAATTAAAATCCCACTACTCCTTTCATAGTTTGTTTTCTTTATGTGAAGCAGTCAGGAATTAAAAACAACTGAAATCATTTTTTAAAAACCTTTCAAGAAGTTCGTTTTTGGATTAAGCCCAAACATACAGTCAGTAAGCCAAAAATGGACTATTTTCACAAAGAGTTGAGTGATGGAAAGCAGAAGCTGTCATGGAAAGTGTTATGTGAATACTCCCATTAAAAAAAAAAAAAAACTGACTGTGGATTGGAAGTAGGCATTTCTTTACCTTTTAAAAATTCTGGCAAATTATTTCCCTTTGGAGGATGATCATTTGAGCTAATTTGCCTGCATTCTAAATATTACGGGTCTTGTGACAGTATATGTTTTTTTTTTTGTTTTTTTTTTTTTGACAAGTTTCCCTCTTGGTCTGTGGGCAGACTCTGGACGTGTCTCAACCCAAAGTCAAGACTGTTCAAACTGAGTGTACTGACTGTCTCATTGATTTTGACTGACAGGATTTTGTGCTGCATAATTTACTTAGCAATGTAAATTGTGAATGTAGTTTGTACGCCTCCTTTAGCTCTCACTAAAAGACTGTAGTAAGGTATATTTTAAGATGGACAATCCTCAAAGTATTACAACAATTGTTGAAAATTATGAGGCAGAGGTTCTCAAAGTGTAGTTCTCCAACCAGCAACTGCAGCTTCACATAGGAACTTGTTAGCAATGCAATGCAATGCAATGCAAAGCCTCAGTCCCATCCCAGGTTTATCTAATCGGAAACTCCAAGAGTGGAGCCCAGCAATTTGTAGTTTAACAAGCTGTCCAGGTAACGTGGATGAGTTAAAAACCAATGCTACAGAACATGAGAATTATAGGTATAATGGAATAAAAGTAGAAATATTTGCTACTCTGAAAAGAAGCACCAAATTTTTTCAAAAAGTTTTGTATTGTGTGACAAATTTGACAGAATACGATTTCATAACATGCCATTCTATGACACGATGGATTTAAACAGCTTTTGTTCATTCATTCAACATAATCTAAGTATTTGAAAATTTCTTAAATGCTCATCATCTGGAATATTCAATACAGATTTAGTTTTGGATGCAATGAAATTCAGAGAAAATTTTAGTTCTGCTAAACAAAGCTCTAAGAAGATCCCTTTTAAGCATTTGAGAAATATTATAAAAGTGAGGATTAATAGTAATATCACAATGATTGAAAATTATGGGATTACTTCACTTGAAAATAGTCTTCATTCTGTCATTTGTAATTCTCTTCATGTAACATAGAAAAAAGAATCTGAGAAATACTGTCAGATAATAGCTATTAATATATTCAGACTATAATAAATATATATAAGACCTTTACAGTTATTTTTAACAAATACCATTTTGTTATGCTGAAACTCCAATTCTCTTGGCAAGTTTTCTTTGATGTCTGTTGCCAAAAAAAAAAAATATTTTTTTAAAAAGATGACAAAGAAAAGAACTGGGGAATAAAATCTCCAAACTTGGTTCTGCCACAGATGACGTGTAAAAGTGAACAAGGTACTTAACCTCTCTGGGCCTCAGTTGTCTCATCTATAAAATGAATTACATCTTCAAATCCTGCTTCAAGTATCTATTGTGGTGTAACAAACAATCATAAATGCAATGGCTAAAACAGCAACCATTTATTATTTCTTATGAGTCTGCAAATAATCTGGGTGCTTCTGCACCCTGGCTTGGGTTTTGTCAATCTCAGTTGGACTCATTGTAGTAAGACAGCAGGGTGGCTGGGAGCTAACCAGTCTTGAATGGGCTCAATTAGCCTGGGCTTGTTCTCATGCTCATGGCAGGGCTCCAAGAGAACAAGTAGAAACCTGCAGAATCTCTTGGAAGCAGAGATTCTAAACAGGCACAGCAACATGGCTGCAAAATTCTATTGGCCAAAGCAAGTCACAAGCCAGGCAGATTCAAAAGGTGGGTAAATAGACTTTGATAGGAGGCACTGCAAAGTAACATTACAAGAGGTGTAGATACAAGAAGAATAGGGCCACTTTTGCAATCAACATGTCCTTCTAGCTTTAAAATACTGTGAAATATTGGTAAATACTCTCAATATAATTCCATAGAATGCTCACTATGGAGTGTTTCAGGTATGCAGAGATATTTAGGAAAATGGAAGATGCAGAAAGGATATAACGTATTTGTGAAAACTGAAGTAAGCATGTTTTAAGCAAGGCTTCTCTTTAATTATTGTCTGAGTTTCACATAAAGTCTGCTTCATCAACTGGATAAATATTTGACTGCTGTTCAGTAAATTGCATTAGTTTACTTTAACTGTATGCTCAGCCTTATTCAGGCATCCTACATTAGGCAATGTAGTGTGTAATGCATCTCTGCAGGTGACCAGAGCTATTCTCTGTATGAGGTAAATTAAAACTCATATTTTAAAAATTAAACATTCTTGCACTTCATGATTTCAATATTTAATTATAACCTGTGTCAAGGCCTAATCTCTGACTGAGTCAGGCATGAAATTAATCAAAAAAAGAGGCAAAAGCTTAGCAATTCTTCTACACTGTAAAAATAATGTGGTTTCTTTAGCCACACAGTGATGTTCATATCCATTTTATGAGGAAGACTCTGCTATCCGGTAAGTTGATAGACTAAGTTACAACATGTGGGGACAGTGGCCTATCCAGAAAAATCAATAACATGAAATGATGCTTATTAACTTTAACAGAAAGCCAAACCTCCTTTAAACAAAGAATAAATGATCAATTATTGATCTTATTGAAACAGATAATAGAATATAAATTTCATATATTGATATCTATGTAGAGCAAAAATAAAATATATCCAATAATAAATTTTTTATACTTTTCATGTTTGTTCTCATTTATAGCTTATATCAGATTTTCAAAAACCTCTTATATAAAAGAATTCACACATTTTTTTCCTAGGAATACATGCTTACAATAATAATAGAAAACATTGTTGCAAAATTTTTTCCTATAAGAATTTGCATAGATTCTAGTGATAAAAAGTGGAAAGTATCACAACAGATGAAGGACATGTATCAAGGTTAGTTAGTAGAATTAGACAGTATCAAATCAGTGATTTCACAGCATCATGTATACATTACCAAAATGTTGTGATAAAACAGGCAAGTTAAGAAGGGTGATCTCATTATTTTCCTCACCACAAGAGCAGGATAAACTAAAATGCTATTAAAGTTTGACAACATGGAGCAGAAGAATGAATTGAGCCTTGCTGGTTTAATTATTGCCTTGGTTAATGACTTGTTTTCCTCATGTGATAATATTATAATGAACAAGTCACAGGTAAATTAAATAAATAGTAAGCAGACATGGAGTCTGGGATTGGTTTGTGGAGTAAGTAAAGAAACATGAACATGAACTTACTCATAAATAAGTTGTTCTGACCCTAAATGCTCTGAAACTTCATGGATTCTGTAGTCCTAATGCTTCTCCCACTAGTTTCAGTCACAGTGTTTCGAAGTACCAGCTCTACTCTGTAACACAAATAAATAAATAAAAACAATAAAGCCTAAAATAGATAGCCGGACTAAAAAACAACATAAACCTCTTCAAGGTTTGGAAATGGATTAGAAATACAAAGCAATGAGTAGGGCTGGAGCCACAGGTCTGCTGGGCTACAAGTGGGCAGAGGCAGCTTGGAGATACATGGATTACCAGTCCATAGGAGATGTAGGGCTTGAGCCAAGCTGACAGTTGGCTGGGGTGAGGCTCCCCTGTATTTGAAAGGTGGCTGGGAAAACTGCCACACACATCTTCCTGGGGCTTCATCTTATGGAATGTCATCACTCTAGGTGTATGAAGAGAGGCCATGGGGTGGAGTACTCCGACAGTCTCATATTTGGAAAATGAACTCAGTTGCTTCATAGTTTACTGACTGGATCTGTTAACAGTTTTTGCTTCACAGCAGGACAATAGTCTCAAAGTACCACTGTAAACCCAATTATGAAGTGAAGGAGGCCTGGGAGAAACTACAAAATTCCTGTGCTGGATAGGGTGAAGAAAGATGAAGAGAGAAAGAGGCAGAGAGAGAGAGAGAAAATCAAACCAGATCTAACCAAAATTTTTCCACTCAAATGAGCCTGCAAAATCAAATTTCAAAACATAAAAAGAAAGCTATACTAAGAAAGATAGTAAAACAAAACAAACAAACAAAAAATACCCTCTAATGATTCAATCACAAATTCACTTCACATGAAGAGAATATTATAAAACAATCTCACAAAGACTTTAAGTTGACAGTAAAAATACCAGTGGTTGCCAGAGGTTTGGGGGAAGAAGAGATGAATAGACAGAGCACAAAAAATTTTTCTGGCAGTGAAACTATTCTGTATGATATAATAATGGTGGATACATGTTATTGTGTATTTGTCAAAACCATAGAATGTATAACACTAAGAGTGAATCCTAATGTAAACTGTGAATTTGGGGTGATGATGATATGTCATCATTGTAGGTTCATAGATTGTAACAAATGTACCACTTTGTTGTGGGAGGTGGATAGTGGGGGAGGTTATGAATGTGTAAGGGCAGGGAGTATATGGAAAACTTTCTGCTTTTTCTGCTCAATTTTGTTGTGCACATAAAACTGTTCTGAAAAATAAAATCTATTCAAAAGGGTACAAAAGTTGTGGCTATAAAATAGCCACCATTTTTTGCATAAAAAATGATAAAACTGAGTAAAAATGTACACTGCAAAAACAAACTTAAGATGTTTCTTGCACTGTTCATGCAACCTAAATTTCTTATCATGTTGAGAAAGGGGATTGAATTTCTGAATAATTTTAAGAAGGTTTAGAAAAATTCGTAGTTAAGTACATTATGGTATTAATATTTAAGCATTTTTATTTAAATGTTATAGATTTCCACTTTCCAACAATCACTTCTTCTAAATCTGTACAGGGAAAAATCGGAAAACTTTATCAATCTGACATTAAAGAAGAAAAACAGAAGCAAAGAAAAAGGATGATTACTAGAAAACACAAAATAAATTGTCAAAGTGTCAAATACATTGGTTATCCTATTATATGTAAATGGATTGAACTTACATGTTATATTAATAATATAGAGAACAGCACATTAAATACAGTGACTATAATAAAGACTAATTTTGAACAAAGTGACAGAGAAAGGGGAGAAGGGAGAGAAAAAGATATATCAGTCAAATAACAAACTAAAAGAAAGCAAATATAACAATGTTAACATTGGACAAAATAGACTTTAAGTAAAAAAGCATTAGTAGGGACATTACATCATAATAAAGGAAACATCCACCAAAAATATAACACTCATAAGCCTCTATGCATCTAACTACATAGTCCTAGAAAATGTGCAAGTAATAAACTATTAAAAATCACAAGGATAAAATCAACATACCCATAATAATACTGGAAGATTTTTTAAAAAGTATATCTTTATGAAAAAAAAAGACAAAGCAAATTAATACTTAGGATGTAGGAGATAGAGGTAGCAAAATTACAAGCTTGCGCTGATACATGTGATAAAACCCTTTGCCAAACATAACAGAGAAATATTTTCCCATAAAGTAAATGTAACCATATTTCAAATAATTAGTAGTGGACAGACTTGTTCTTCAATTAAAATGCAATTAAATTAGAAAATCAGAGTAAAAAATGATAAAAAAGTCCATATGTTGAAAAACTTTTAAAAATCCCCTTAGAAACTTATAATGTAGTTAACTTGAATAGTTGAGAAAATAGCAAAAAACTATCATAAAAATCATCAAAATAAAATATAAAATCATAATTATAAAAATATCAATGTATTGCATTTCTCTTCATATTAATCTATCATTTCCAATGAAATCCAATTAGCATTTTAGTGGAACTAGAAAGCTGATTCTAAAATTTATATGGAAGAAAAAAGTCCAAAATAATTTTGAAGAAAACAAGAAGGCAGGATTATCTTTTGAGGTATCAAGATATTATACCTCTACAATAATTAGGAGGATAGTATTGGCTCACAAATATGGAAATAAACCAATGTCTATAGAGAGCTCAGAAATAGACCCAAACATATACAGAAAATTTATGTATGAAGGAGGTAACATTATAAATTACTGTTGGTAAAAGAATTATTCAATAAAAGTTGTTCAATTTCACTTTGGAAGAATAAAAGAGAGATCTCTACCATATACTATACATATAAAGTAAGTTTTACTCTATTGAAAAATCTACTATGAAATTCTTAAAAGTAAATAAATTATCTTCTTGAAGTTGGGGTAGGAAAAGCATGTCTTACACCATGCACACAAAATCACAAACCAGATAGAAAATTGTTGATAAATTGATACATTAAAAAGTAAAATTTCTAGATAACAAAAAACTTAAAGTTAAAAGACAAACTTTGAGAAGATATTTGAAGATAAAACTAGAATGTGTATGTGTGTTTGTGTATCTGAAAAAAATGAACATCCACAATATTTAAAATATTTGTATAACTTATAACAAAAGATAACCCAATAAAAAATAAATGGAACTTAGGCATTCTCAAAATATAAATGTAAATATCATTATGAAAATACAAATTTAAAACAACTCTGAAATATAATTTTATACCTAACAGGTAGAAAATAATATGAACTCTGACAATTTTAAATGTTGTTCAAAATATAAAGAAATAAGAACACTCAAATCATCCTGGAGAGAAATTTGGCAATATCCAGTAAATGTGAAGATTTACATATCTTCTTACCCTGCTCTTCAATATCTTGTACTAGATGGTTTATTGTAATATTTTTTAATAGTAAACATTTGGAAATAATCTAAGTTTAACAGTATTAGTACATTGTGGAAATTAAATAATGCCTAATGGTTAAATAAGTAAATTAGAGCTACATATATAAACATGGATAAAAATTGAAAAACATTCAGCAAATATAGAAATACATTGTAGGATGATGCATGTAGTAAGGTACCATAATAGAGTTTACAAATACGTAATACTGTAAACTGTTCATAGACACCTCCTTCAAGGAAATGTACTAAAATGTTCATGTAATTGTTAAAATGAAAGGATTGAAGAGAGACCCATAGAAATATTTAAGTGCAGTTGTAATGATTTTTTAAAATGTCTGAAGCAAATACAGCTAAACTTTTAAGTTTTGGTAAAGGTGTGAGTAAATAGTGTTTGTCATCTTATTTGCCATGTATTTCATATTTGAATAAAGAAAAAGAGTATATCTAATTTTTTTCAGCTTAATTATTAGCCCATATTGGTGAATCTTCTTTAATGTTTGTAAGCTTTTCCATTCTTCCTTCCCAAATTGTTTATCTGACTTATATCCAAACCCGATGTAGAGATCCAAGCACACGTGGAAAGCTTCTGTTTTAATGCATAGTCAGCATACAGGGTAAAAATCTGTTATTATACATCATACCTCTACAGTGGATAATAATTCTGGCCCTAGCATCAGGGTAGGGTATAGCAAACACAGCATTCTACTGTATTTTCAATTTTGAATTCAGAACCTGGTTTAATCTGCAAGAATGAAAGGGTGAATCATTACATAATATTTTCAGTGAATGAGTTTCTAATATTTTCTCAATATTTATGCCATGTATCAAAGGCATTTTAATAAAAAACTGAGATCTACTCTCTGCTGTATGAAAATTACTATTTATGTCCATTAAAACCTTGACCCAATAATCAAGATGGTTTGGTGAATATTCTTACTACATGATTTGCCACTGATTAGTGACATCTTTGCTGGTGTTCCTCTATTTCATGTAACATATGTGCACAGTGGGTGTTTTTGTCTATAGCAAGTGCACTGATTAAACTAAACTAACACATAATCCCCTCCTTGAATATTTAACAGTGGAAAACTTCTGGCCATAAAATCCAGGTGAACCAATGAAAGGTGAGACAACTACCTAGATCCATAACAACCCTGTGATCAGGTAGTAGATGGTGGCTAATTTGCTTGCCTCCAGATAAATCTTTTATCATGAAGTACATGGGAAAACTGATTTGTCTCACATTTTTATCCTGTAAGGTTTATGTGGTATATGATTTATTAGTATTACTTATTGTGATAACTGCCATAATAACACATTGTTTCAAGGAATTTGTAAAAGCTTCTGCCTTTTGCATTATCTCTGTTTGGCAGATGAAGAGAATGAGGATCAGGGAGGTTAAAAAAATTGTCCATGTTTATACAGCCAGTAAAAGGAGAAAGAGAATTCAAACCCTGTTATGTCGGATTCAAAAGTCCACATACTTAACTGCTTCCCAATGCTCCCTCCCAGTAGTATTGCATTAGCAGCAATAAAACTTTCTACTCTAGCAAAAGATAATATTACCACTTATCACATCATGTTGGAAATTTCTAGTGCCAAATCCTAGGACAAACAGTTTGTGAAAGGAAAGGAAAAAGTGAACAAGAGAAAATAATAAAACAAAGGAGCCAACTCTTTATCAATGTAGAAATAAAGACACAACCTTCTACACCTTCGCCATTTCCTCTCAAAGAACAAATTGCTCAGATCATACTTTCATAAGCTGTTTCTGATATTCAAATTCATTCTCAAGCATACCTACATACACAAACTGTTTCAGTTGTTTTATTTATAATTAATAATAGACTTCAAACTGGCAAGTAGTCATATTATAGCATATTTTCCTACGTAGAGTTCCAGCTTGCATCTACTTAAGGGGTAGGAGAATAAGTCAGAAGTACCCAGATGAGAGCATAAAATTCTATCATAGTCTGAGTTGCTGATTTATCTCTTTGCTTCAGTGATTTGCAAATAGGGATTATCAGTCTCTGGCTTATTTTTGATCCAAACAAGTTATTTTGTTATTCATAATGTGTGAAAGGGTAAAAATACTAATTTCTGGTGCATATGGTAGGTCAGTGCTTCTCAAATTTTAGGTTGCAACCCATTAATGGTTTGGAACAAATTAGAAGTTGTGAAAGCAATCAGTGAATTTCAATCAGAATTTTTTTAAAAAGAAAAAAATAGAATAAAAATCCAAATGCATACCATGTTATAAGGGTCCACAGGGTATTTAGTCCAGATACATATGAATTTGAAATATAGTGTAAAATGCATTCCTTGCTGTGGCCCATGATCAAAAAAGTTGAAAAGCCAACATAGTAGGCAGATTAATTGGATCTAACTGGAGCGTTTGGCTTTCTTTCAATCTGATAAAATCATGGGCACACCCACTGATCAATGAATTGCTATTCTTTGAAGATACTTAAATAGTCATTGACTCATGAGAAATCTAATTAGGAAGCTGCTGGATATTTTTTATTTGTTAGAATGTCTACCTCCTCGCCTATTGCCAGATAGAAACAGTCCTCAAATGGCTGTCCTAATTGCTGACAGTATAATTGTGTTTTTCAGAATCTTAAATTGTTATTAATTTTTCCCTCTCAATTTTAGTCTATTGAATGGTGAAAAATTGGTCAAGTCAATTGTTTGGTATAATATGAAGAAAGGACTATCTGAATGGACTTTTTCATTTTTTGATTAATTATTTTGACTTCTTGGAGGTCTCATTTAAACATTTGCCATAACTCACTAAAATAACAATCTAAAATAAAATAACAATTATTCATAATAACTTACACTTTTTAGTACTTATTTACCAGGAGCTGTGCTAGTCCCCATTCTAACTGGGTTGTAAGAATCACTCCAGGAAGGCACTCAAAATATCATTCCCAGACCACTCCCTTGGACTCTCTGGACCATGTCTGGTATGGAGCCCAGGAACTTATTTATAAAATACCCGAGGTCATTGCTATCCCCAGGCAAGTTTGTGGGAAAATTACATTGTCTTTATTTATTCTCACAAGAAATCAAAGTAGATTTTATCATCACCCTCATTTTACAGATGAGAAAAACTGAACCTTAGACAGATTAAGCAACCTGCTTCAAGTTACCCAGGTAGTAAGTGTTGAAGTGTAGTAAGTGTTGATCTATGCACAGGACTCTCACCTAAGACTCCATCCCCCATGACGGTCTCCATCTAGGTAATTAGTCCAGCCCTGTTTGGGTAATTGCCCTATTCAATAATTATGTAAATCCCATTTCCCAGCCTATCTTTCTTAAACTCCCAAGCACTGCCCTCTAGAGAAGAGTGTTATGTCCCCACCAGTCTCTTCTTTCTGTCAGCTCCTGTGACTCAAGAGCTGGTTTTGGAGGGAAGAGTGCCACCTGCACCTCAAAAGGTACCATAGACCTTTTAGAATCCTCAAGATGGTATTGGTGCAGGTAAACGACTGTTTGTAATCTGTGGGGAAGAATTTGACTGTGGTTCCAGAAGTACCATCATCTTTCAAAGGAAGTATCCTCCCTACAGAGTGGCTTCATGGCTGTAGATTGCAACTGGGCTTTGGCTGCTGAAGTTTCATGCATGCTGTTGATGTGTTTTTCAAGGTGGGAGAAGTTTGACTTCATTGTTAATAAAACTTGGAGACAAGAGGGAAACACTGTGGGTAAGTGGCCATCTTTGTTATCACAAACATACAAGTGCAATGTTTCAAATTTGTATAGCATTCAATACATTCATAATGTTGTGCAAACTTCACCTCTAGTTCTAAAACATTTTCATCACCCCCAAATATTCTATTGTGTGGATATACCATAATTTGTTTATCCATCTATCTGTTGATGGAGATGTGGGTGGTTTCAACCTTTTGACTATTGTAAATAGTGCTGCTGTGAACATTTCTGTATAATTATTAACATTTGTTTGAATATCTGTTTTTAATTCTCCTGGGTATATACCTAAGTGAGGAATTGCTGGATCACATAGAAATTCTATAATTAACTTTTTGAGGAATTATCACACTGTTTTCTGTTATATAAGTAGCGCTCCATTTTTCATTCCTACTAGTAGTGTATGAGGGGTTCCAATTTCTGTACATCTTTGCCAACACAACATTTTTCTTTTTTCTTTGTTTTGTGCTTTCTTACTTTCTTTGCTTTCTTTCCTTTCTTTCCTTTTCTCCCTCCCCTCTTCCTCCCTTCCTCTCTTCCTTCCATCTTTCCTTCTTTTCTGATTCTAGCCATTCTAGTCAGTGTAAAATTGTGTCTTATTGTGCTTTTGATTTGCATTTCCCTAATGGCTAATCATATTGACCATCTTTTTATGTGCTTGATGACAATTTGTATATCTTCTTTGGAGAAATGTTGATTCAAGTCTTAGGTTTAACTTTTGGGTCCTCCTGATCTCATTTTGCGGTGTGGCCTCTCTTTCCCTGTCTCCCCATGTACAGCAATAAGGGTGATAATGAAGGTAGCTGCCGAAAGCCAGGTACAATGCTAAATACTTTACATAGACTATCTCATTTAATTCTATCTGGTTTATTTCCATTTTGAAGATTAAATAAACTGAGGCACAGAGAGGGTTAAGTTGAGCATAATTCATTAAAAATTAAGAGGCAGAGACTTATTTCAAAGCCTGTTGTTTTTGGTTTGGAAGTCCATGCTCTTGACCTCTGCCTCAGGGGCCTATAGCGTAGCTTATATTGCTTATGTATACCAGAAAATTATTTTTTTGACTATGTACCATCTTATACATTTTTAATAATAAGTTTAAGTGGATGAAAAGGATGTAATTTCTCACATATTGTAAATATTATCATTTAAAAATGGAACTGTTAGATTACTCTTTTCAATCTTTTCAATGTTACCAAGGGAATCTAAATGCCATGGTGATATACTACCCAGAACCATTAATTTTAAAAAACTCATGAACAATTTCTTCATTTTTTTGCTTGAAATTGTGCTTTTATTATATTACTACCCTAGAATACCATCATAATACAACATTTTTCATGCTTGAAAGTCTTTTATTGATCATCTTCTCATCCCTTCTGTATCAAAAATATGAATATAAATTAAAATTGAATTTTAAATAATTTCTTATAGCTATAAAACTCTATGGGTTAAACATTTCTTTTGATTGAGTGGTTATTATATTATTAGTTATAGTCAATTGACAAAATCAACAAAATATATCACAGATTTTGATAAACTATCATTAGTTTATCATTTTTATAAACTATAACAAGTAAGTTTGTATTGAAAATGCAGTTTTTTTAATAGCGTGAATAGAGATGTTGTGGTACTTTGATTAAAGGAGAGTCTATGCAAATAATTTTTCAACTTTTCGCTTTGTTAGACACTCAGCACATTTTTACTATAGAGCAATGCAATACCACAAATTCGTGACAGGTGAAAGGAATGTCTTTTTTTTTTTTTTTCTTTCATGGTTGGTTGTGAGGATGTAATTTGAAAGGGGTGGTAGAAAAAGGAAGCTTGCTGGTGTGCTGTCTTCACCACAAATAGAAATGTTATAAAACAGGTCAAGTTTAGTGCATAGACAAATCATGGATCTGGAAATTGATTCTCTTAAGAGGATTCATGCATCCTACTCCTTGGAGGGGCTTCCTGTATACCCAGGGGTTTGCATACCCCAGTTTGAAGATCATTAGCCTGGACTGTAGCAGTAAGTAAGTGGCCCAGACTCCAGACCCATCCACTAGTCATGCTTGGTGCATGACTACTGTCTGCTAAGTATTTTCCACATCTGATATTGTTTAATTATTGGAACAGCTCTGCAAGGCAAGATTATGCTCAGTATACAGAGAGAGTAACTTATCTGGATCACAGAAATTATAAGTGGCTGAGCAAAATTTTGAACTCATTCTATTTCCTCTTTTTCTTCACTTTTTTTTTTATTAGGCTGGTATCAACTAGAAGCAAAGTAACTCAATTCAAATAATTATTTGAGTTTTTCTTCTTTTTCCAAACTTCTATTATTAGTTTTGTCTTTTGTTTTTATTCACAAGGATAACAAAGATTTCAACTTAAACATATATGTAATTAGTGGACTATGAGGGGATAATTGTTTTGAGGAGAGAAGGCATGTTACATCCACCTTCTACCTCTGGTTATGGATCCCTCCCAGAACAAGGGTAGACAAGGTGGCACCTTGATTTTGAAAAGGTTCAGAGCTGGTGACCCTCAGCTCAGACCTTTCTAAATTGCAAAGTTATGGCTAAGATTTTACAAAGAAGAGATAGTTGTCTATTGTTGGGGGAAAGGGTCACTGCACAGTAACATTTTCTTTTTTTAAGCTGAGATAATTATAAAATCAAATTGCTAAATGGTAGCATAGTTTCATTTCTCACACTGTTAAGAATTCAGATTTAAAAAAAATATAAGACTGTATAATTTATTCATGAGTTATAAGGTAATGTTAGGTTTAGCCATCATTCTATAAATAGAGCAATAAAAGCACAGACCAACACCTTTCAGTTACCCTGCAAGTAACTTCATGGTCAGATTTATCTGGTATACTGAGCAGAAAGCCATTTTCTATCACATAATGAAAATATTTGGAAAACCACTAGAGCAATGAGAGCTGTAGAACTCCTAAAACTGTAATTGTATTATTCCATTATTAGAGTGGAAAGTATTTGGAGATGTTTTAGTTTCCGAGTAAACGGCATAGTATCATTTTAAGATTACTAATGATTGCCCTGTCCACCTCCATTTTTTTAAAAAAGAGTAAAGTATGATGAGAAAACAAGAAAAACTAAAGAAAGTCAAAACGAAAAAGGAAAGCTTCAAAAGGAGGACTTTGCTTTCAATATTGTTTTTATTTTTAAGTGACATGATCATAAGGGAAAAGTGTTAAAATACATGGAATGGCAAGGTGTTTATAGTGGAACAACACTTCAGTGTTTCCCTCCAGAAAATCTCAGACAAACTTTGCAAATGAAACAAACATGTAAACAAACAGAGAATGAGCCCCTGCCCGGTAAAACAAAACAAAACAGCAAAATAAACTTTAATTAGAGAAAACTTTCAATGTTTTAAAGGTTCATTTTTTATACATTACTCGCATTTCTTCCTCCTTGTCTTTTAGCAACTTTCATTGTTTGCTAGGGACTTCATTACAAAGCAGATTGACTTAAAGCGGTGAGGAGATGAAGTTGACTTCACTACTTCTTAGCACATTCTAGGAACAGAAGCCAGGTAAAGATAGAGCAGGAGAGTTATGGAATATAAGTATATTTTAATACCTGAATTATCTGGATGTTCTCCAGACAATACAAATTTAATTACGGCTCACTTCAGTATTCATCAATAAGTTTGTGCAAAATCTCAAGGAAAAGGCAAGACATATTCATGAGCAAAAAAGTCTCAGTTGGACACACAAAAAGAAGGAAAAAATTAGCTCAGCATTAGTTTTTATTCAGGAAAAATCCACTTTGAAAGAAGGATAAACATTGGTGGACAAATTGGCCTATCTTGGGTGCAGTTTTACAAGATAAGTAAGTGCTTGTTTCTTTGAATCTAAGAACTATGCTGCAACCTGACCAATCCTAGGCACAGAGTATCAAGCAACCACAGCAGGTTCCTTGGAGATCTCACAAATGACATTTCTTTATGTGCAATTTGATAAGTATAATTCCCAATCTCCAACTTTTCCTGTATTGCCTCATATCTAATCTAATTCTTTTTTCAAGAATTGTTTTATGCCTCTTAATGTATTGTTGGGAATTTGCTTTTAGGCTCTTGGGTAACAGGGGGAAAATGAATTGCAATCTAGTGGAATCTTGAAAATATAACCATTACATTGTGAATGCTACTGCCAACAAGGAAGGTAAAGATGAAGGGAACGATGTTTGATTCTGGGAAATTATTTCCTTCACAATTTTGCTTTCATGGAATAAATATAATACATGAAATAGCTGTCTAAGGATAAACTGCTAGTTGTTTTACTCAATGAAAAATGGAAATAAACGACTCAACTTCGGAAGATCTTAACATCTCAGTGAGCATCACTTGCAAGAAGAGACAATTATTGTTATTTTAAAGACAATTATTTGATCCATGTAATAAATTTTACTTATCAGGCAACACTCTCAATAAATTTTACTTACTACTCATGGAATGTAGCCCTGATTGCTTTCTGATTTCTGAATTCAGAACAACTACTGACAAAAATTTAATTTCAGCCTTTGAAATGATGGCTTTTTGTGGTTGTCAAACCTGTTATGTGCATAATATCTAGAAGGATGTGTAAGTACAGCTCATTGAAAAGAATATAATCTTGACATGCACACAGTCGGTGAATATTACAAAATGGTTGGTTATTTGCCCTATCGAGTCACGTGAACCCTGGATAGGCATCCTGCAGCACACTTGCTTTCAGGTTCTTCTTCTGGGTTTCTCTGACATTGTACTGGGTCTTCTCAGGGTGTCTGCTCTTAACCTTAACTCCCGACTCTATCAAGAAAGGCAAATAGCAAGATCTTGAATCATTGGAAGTGCTGCAGTAGAGTGTAATTATTCTTTGCAGGAGAAGGTTTAAGTCTTTCCAATTATTAAAAGGAAATAACTATAAAACATTTAGAGAGTTTTCTTGCTAAAATTGACCACTTCTCAGAGCAGTCTCTGTGTTAACACATAATACTGTCTCTTGACTAATTTATCAAAGGTGGAAATGTCAAAGAAAGAAAATCTTGTCTTACTTCATAACCCATAACCCACATAATGCAACATTTTGAGTACATGTCTAGCACCATATTTGCAGACTTAACTGCTACTTTAAAATACCTTTTAAAATTTCACATATGTTAAAGAAGAAAACCTACAAATAGTATATAACGTAATAAAAGTTCAAGATGAATGTGGAGCTAAAAATAGTGTTCTTTAAGTTTTATTAAAAATCTGTTCAAAAAGTTTGATTAACTCAAAGATCTTATATGTTTCAATAATAAGTAATAATAACCATGATGGCTATTATTATTGACCAGTTACTATGTGCCAGGCACTGTTTTATATACTTTATATGTATTATTTTAAAATGGCAAATTAAACAAATAGCTATTATCCTAAAATACTGGATCTGGAAGACTTTAAAACAACGTGGTGTATGTTTTTCTCTGGTCACTGAAAATAGAACTTGCTTAGTGGAGCCCGGGGGCAAAAGGTTTCAGTTTGTGAAACTCCCAGGCTTATCATTCTTATTAACAGAGATGGAGTCTATACAGAGAAACGCCAGTGTTAGTTCTCAGTTCTTCACATGCCTCTTTCAAATTCTAGAACACATTGTTATTACAGACATGAAGCAAATTGTTTTTAGGTAACTATGCCAACTGGTTAAGCATCTGTAAAAAAAATAATTATCATGCTTATAATTCAGTAATTCCACAGTCTGTAGGGGAATGTGGCAGGATCCACCCCAGAATGCATGTTGTTTATGCTAGTTTTACTCAATCATTGGATCCATGGTCCTGGATCCAGCTCCTTTCCCATACATACCCAATTAGCAGGACCTGTGTGGATGGGCAGCTTTGACTCAGACTGAATACCCTGTCCTGATGCCTGTGATTTGTTACATGGCGGCCTTGAGATGATCATTTTTGCTGTATTTTCTTGGACAGCTAGCATTTCCAGGAGACTGCTACACCAGAAAAATCACTTTCTACTCTTGAACAATGAATTCCAAATTGAAGCCTTCTTTTATTAAGTCCACACTAAACCTATTCTATCCTTTCATTTAGTGCCTTGAGGAATTAGGCAAAACAAAAATACTTGCAAACAATTTTACCCCTTCTCTGGACTATCTTCCCCAGCAAAGTCCCAGCAGGACTCCAGGCTTGCTCTAGGTAGCACTTTATGTTTTGGCAATGGAAGCACTTTGGGGCCCACTTTCAGTTTCAGCAGCACCTGCCTTGCTTTGCATATTAACAGGGTTCAACATAGTTTGTTCAATCTCTTTTAAAAGTTGCTGGCCTGAGGTTTGATTTGTACCCGAGTTCAACTACTTAAGCTTATTTATAGTTTTGAATGGCTGATCTTGCATTTTTTGCATTTAATACAGCAGTACTATACAAGTTGATTTACGTAATTCAAATTACTGTGACCATTCTTTCTCAATTAATAAGGATTACTTGTGTTTGGCTTGCCTACACTTTCACGAATTCTCTTTCATGTAGAACAAAAGTGACATAGTTTGTCTTCGGGTCCCTAGAAGGTTTACCACCTTCTGGGCTTTGTTGCTCTTTGGAGAAAACTTTCCTCTAGTCTCCTGCTGACTCTCAGCTTAGTTCTCTCCCTTCAAAAATTGACTTTCAGGAGAATTTAAGCAGCTGTAAATTACTAACGATGTTTAGTATTACCATATTACTATATTACCCTTCATTCACTATTCCTCACTCCCTTGCTATAAGCATGACTAGTAGTGATAGAAACTCAAGTTATAACTATCTGAGAACTGTAAGAGGAGCTTTTAGGGGCTGGGGAAATATTTCTGATACCCAGAAATCATGTGATATAACCTCGACTTTTCACTCTTAAGCATTATACTTGTGAAATAAAATGGTCTCCTGATAAGTCAATACAAATATTCACAATATAAACAGGAAAAAGTCTGGCTTTAAATGCTTGCAGAGTACTACAGGGACTGAAGGCTATTTTGCTTCTCATTTTGAGTGCTTTATAGGTCACTGAAAAACCTCTTCTACCAATTTACCAGAGCAACTTTTCTGGAATAAGATCTTACCTTGTTTCAAATTTTCATCAATAAAATAAAAATACTACCATCTGTTTCTATTTATAGGACAATCAAGGCAAAAAAGCTGTGGGTTAAAGTATAATTTTTTGCTGTTATTTCCTTCTAGGAGAAACTTGCCATCCTTACATGGGGAAAAAAGAAGGAAAGAGACTTTTGCTTTAAGTTTGTACAATAGCTTATGACGTCTATATACTAGGCAGGCTTGGTATATTCTAGTTTCTTTACAGGAAACTGTAGGCTCTCTGGCTACTCAGCAGTGGAAATACTTGCTTTTGAAATTGAGGATTCGTCTTTGGATAATATCATAGACAACTTATTCTGCCATGTATCTTCAGGGTTCACTGGATATTGTGGTACAGTCTTGGGATCACCAACAAATATAAAGAAAAATTATGAATTTTCTGGCATACAACTTAACTGAGGTCATCACTGGAGGGGCAGCACAGTATACATATACATGGTTAGGTAATAGGCTATGGAGGCTGATTGCTGAGATTCACATCCCAGGTACCCTATTTGCTAGCTGTGTGACTCAGGCTAGTTACCCAATCACTCTGTACCCCAGTTTTACCTGCTATAAATGGAGAATGAGAGCACCTACCTTACAGAATTTCCATGAGGATTATGTAATATATGAAATACTTAGTATTATATATGGTGAGCATGAGATAAGCATTTGTTAAAGAGTAATAATTTTAAAAGTAACAATTAACCATGAGAAAAAAAGAGAGGCAAGTTTTGACTATGAACCAGATTCCCAAGGAAGCATAGTTGTAAAATCAGATTTTTCAAAAAATCAAACATAACTATATCAACATTTATTGATGCTTATAACGAAGCATAAGTCCCACTTTCTTGAAGTTCACAAAAGAAAGAAAATTTATATTAGAGACATTTACTCTGTAGTTCTGAATGTAATAAAAATGAACATAAAATGTTTTAAATTTGTTGATAATTCTCATATTACTTTGATCTCTTTTATCTGAATGAGATAATATCCAATTTTGCATACCTATTATTGTGCCACATAGACTACAAATGCCCAGTAAATTCATAGATGTTCATGGCCACTCATGCAGAAATGAAATATTTAACTACAAAAATATCTTGTATTTGGGAAGCTATTTGCTGGCATCTCTTCCTCTGATATTTGGAGAGCATATAAAGTGATTTAGCACAGGAACTTGAAGGAAATTCTCCTGTAGTGACTTTCAGAATATTTTGAGAGTACTGCTAATACATATTTTAAAAGTGCTTTCTACTGTAAAGTTTTTCAGATGGTTTTTATTTTTTTATCATGTAAAAACACATTGGGCAAGCTAATCCTCTGGAAGAATTTCTTATTTTATCTCATCAAAAACAATAAGAGGATATGGGTGTCCATTTTTTATAATAAAGCAGACAAAATGTGATGTGTATTAATTATGGTTATTAATTTAACTTTTGTTAAAGGAAAGATTAATTATAATGCTTTTTTTTGGTAGGGCAGCCCTTCATTACTTTTAACTTACACTAGACATTTGCATAGTAGAAAATTATTTTGGTTTAGTGAGAACAGTTATTACAGAAATTTGAGTATTTGTTTTATATTTAAAACTAACTGGAGATATCTCTTTTTTTAGGAAAACTCAATATATGAAAGATCAAACTTGCAAAAGAGATGAATCAGAGGGTGACTACTTGTGTTCCAAGTGATTTTTCACTTTCAAAAACATTTCTTTAAATAGTAGCTCTCCCATTGTATGTCAGCATTAGTTGCAGTTCACTCTTAACCAAGTTTAGTGGACAAAAAAGTCTAAATTACTGCTAATTAAAGTTCAATCATGTCTAAAATTGTGATGTAAGTCAATGGGAAAATTTAACTTACAAAAACTTAATTTGTATATCTCATGTATGAAATCAAATGAAGAAAATTTGTTCCTTTTTTTTTTATTTCAAAGTATTACAAGGGTACAAATGTTTTTGGTTACATGGATCACTTTTATAATGCTTGAGTCAGAATTAAAAGCATGCCTGTCACCAAGATAGTGTTCACTGTATCCGTTAGGTAAGTTTTTACCCATCCCCTTCTTCCCCCTCCCTCATGCTTGATTTCCTTTGAGATTTACTTCCCTTTATGAACATGTGTGCTCATGATTTAGTCCAATTTAATAGTGAAATATATGTGGTGTTTGTTTTTCCATTCTTTAGGTACTTCATTTAGGATAATGGTCTCCTGTTCCATCCAAATTGTGACAAAAGGCATTAAGTCATCCTTCCTCATGGCTGAGTAGTATTCCATGGTATACATATACCACATTTTGTTAATCTACTAATGAGTTGATGGGCATATAGGTAGATTCCTCATCTTGTAATTGTGAATTGGCTGCAATAAACATTCAAGTGCACATGTCTGTTTGATAAAATGACTTCTTTTCCTTTGGGCAAATACCTAGTAGTAGAATTCCTGGATCAAACTCCATAGTGTTTTTCATAGAGATTGTACTAATGTGCAGCCCCATTGACAATATATAAGCATTCCTTTCTGTCTGCATCTATGTCATCATCTATTGTTTTTGAACTTTTTAATAAAAGCCATTCTGACTGGGTAAGGTGATATCTCACTGTGGTTTTGATTTGTATTTCCCTGATGATTAGTGATGTTGAGCATTTTTTCATATGTTTATTGACAATCTGTCTATCTTCCTTTGAGAAGCTTCTGTTCATGTTTTTTGGCCACTTTTTAATGGGATTTTTTGATTTTTTCTCAAATGGGAAGGCATCATATTACTAAACTTCAAATTATATTACAAGGCAATAGTAACCAAAACAGCACAGTATTGGCACAAAAATAGAGACATAGACCAATGGGACAAAACAGAAAACCCAGATGCAAAACCATCCACATACAGCCAACTGATCTTTTACAAAGCAGATAACAATATATACTGGGGAAAAGAAGCCTTATTCAATAAATGGTGCTGGGAGAAGGAGATAGCCACATGCAGAAAAATGAAGCAGGATCCATATCTCTCACTGCTCACAAAAATGAGTTCCAAATGGATAAAGGACTTAAATGTAAGGCATGAAACCATAAGAATTCTAAAAGAAAATGTTGAAAAATCTCTTCTAGATATTGGCCTAGCCAAAGAATTTATGAAGAAGACCCAATGGCAATCATAGCAACAACGAAAATAAATAAATGGAATTTTTAAATTAAATTAAAAAGTTTCTGCACAGCCAAGGAAATAATTAACAGAGCAATAGATAACCTATACAATGGGAGAAATATTCTCAAGCTATACGTCTGATAAAGGACTCATAACAAGAATCAACAAAGAACTCAAGCAAATCAGCAAGAAAAAAATCATGTGTCTTTAAAATCAAATTTGAGGGACAGAAATAATGTCAGGATATACAGAAAAATTTAGAGTTAATGGAGAAAAAGTTATGTGTTGGTATTTGTGCCTCTAGCCACAATTAGTATTACAGCATTGGAAATTTCTGTGAATTTCAATATGCAGAGATGTCTATTTTCACAAGCTTAGAAGAGGTGTATTTTTTGCATGTTGAAAAAAATTACTGCCAAAATTTTGGTAAAATGATTAATAAATGGGCATTTTGACAGATTGCATGGTGAAAACAATTTCTCACTTGGCTGATAGAAGTATCAGATAGAAAAAAATGTATTTGGGTGAAGGATCACATAAAAACAATTTTTATAACTAGTACACATTAGCTAGGTTGGCTCATGTAGATATTCAAATGTTTAAAAGTTAGAATTAGTTTTATGAAAGCTGTGATAACTAGAACCTAACAACATGAACAGAATTAACTTTACTAATTATAGCTGAACTAAACTGTATAGCTCAGGGCTAGAACAATTAAATTTCACATTATCAAGAGATAAGTCACTATATTCTATGTGGTCATAAAAGTTCTGATTTTTCTTATGCTTCATTCTAAAGCTACCATAGAATTCCTCCTACACTCACAAGACCACCTTAGCTGTTGCAGAAATTGTAATTGGCATACCTAAACAAGGAAAACAGAACTATATGTCTGAAAAAGGACTCTGGAAAGCAGTATTATTTTGTGTTTAGTGTCTTAGTAACAATTTATTCTCTTTTCAGACATATAGACATATGGTCACTATAATTTTGCAACCCCAATCAGAATATGTGGTCTTAAAATAAGATTATCAGATTGTTTCCATGCACAATGAAAACTATGAGCAATCTAGTTTGAATGCTAAAACAATTTCTGGGCAAAATACTAAACATAATCATTTTGGTATCATATTCTGCCAGATATGAATACATTACACATGTCAGGCCTAAAGGTTACTAATTATTATAAGATCAATTTCATGTGGTAGTAATGTTGGATTATTAGAAAAATAATAAGTAAAAAAATTATGAGACTTGATTCCAATCTTTTCCCACAATTGGTACTTAGTGATCATTCCACATATTTCTCAAAACACTCTAGATTATCTACTCTTTTTAGAATGTCATGTGATTAATTAATTACAATTGGATCAGATTCAAAGTCCTTTTATAAAGTAGAATAAATATGATTTGAAAGTAGAATAAAAGGTGAAAGTGCTGATTTTGTAACCATTACGTTGTCCACAGTATTCCACTGAAACATGATTTAAAAATGAGAAAAAATAAGAAAGCTTGAAAAGTAGAAATGGTTTGACCATGTGCTTCTCTTCAGGACTAAAGCCAGTATTATAAGTTGGGGCTATCTGCATCCCAGCTGGACTCTTCTTTCCAAATGAAATTGATTATTATGTGACTGCTATGTGCATTCTACCTATTTGTGGTAGATTTTATTATTGTTCTTAACTATTCATTCACCTCTTCCCTGAAATATTATATATCCCCATGATTACCATGAGACTTATAGTGACTGTTACTAGAGAAATGTACTTCCATACTTCACTGTTATCTGTCTTGGCCATATGAATTGCTTTGGCCAATAAAACATGAGTAAAAGAGATGTATGCTATGTCCAAGCAAACTTTTAAGGACTATTATGTGCTCTGGTTCTTACTCTCATTTTCCTTCTCACAAGAACAGTGTATCCCACCTAGAGGCTGTTCTTTCAGCTTGGATTCTTGAATGAAGAAGGTGCATGAGACAGGAACAGAATTGGTATGAACTCCCATAAGCAAAACTTTGTAGATATCTTATAATAATTCATTAGTGCAACAAAACAAATTCTTAAATATCTACACATACATGCAGAATTTTCTTTTAAATAATGTGGAGCCAGCCTCTAAGATAGACCTTATTGATAATGATTTTTGTCTCCTGGTGTTTTCTTTCTATGTATTCCCTTCCACATTTAATAGGACTGATCTGGGTAACCTATAGAATATGGCAGAAAGGAAAAAAGGTGGTATCTAAGACTCAGTCATAGAAGATATTGCCACTTCCATTTTGCTCATTCTTGCTTCGCTTGTTGTGGGAGAAGTCAGCTGCCATGTTATCAGGACACTCAGACAGCCCTGTGCGAAAACAGACAGCGAATTCCTGACAAAAACCAGCACCTGCTTGCCAGTCATGGGGGTGAGCCCCCTTAGAAGCTCATTCTGAAGGCTAGGCCAACATTTAACTGCAATCTCATGAGAGATTCTAAGCCAGAACCATCTGCTATGCTGCTCCTAATCCACAGAATTCCGAGACACAGAAATTGTGAGATAGCAAGTGCTTATTGTTTCTTTAAGTCACTAAGTTTTAATGTGATTTGTGACATGGCAGTAAATTACTAACAAAGATGATGCCTGAGAGACTTCTACTTCTGAGTATGTAGTAGTACTTTCCAGCAGACCAAGGCTTCAGCCAAGAACAAACCTCATATAATGCAGAAGACATCTGTTTTAATATATGCATTGGAGAGCTGCTAGGGCAACCAAGGGTAGAAATGCCAAGATTCCAGAGAGGGGGAGACAAATGAGTTAACATTATTTAGCCAATTTTTTTTTCCTGCAGGAATTTGTTGATTCTGGGCATAGAGCAAAAGTCTGAGAAACTGGTCTTCTCTAGGCAGAGAAAACAAAGGAACTAGAAAAGCTTTTGGTGGTCTTGTAGTTGTGGAAAGACTTAAGAAGGGAGACTGAGACTCACCCATGTTCAATTTTCTCTCAAGACATTTGTCACATTCTGGGGTTGTATAGGGCCAGGGCTAAGTAGTTAACAGCAATCTTCTGCAAAGCAGATTGGAGTTTGGGCAATCCATGATGTAAAAGAGACAAAGAGTAAAGCTCGGCATCCATAAGGGCAGGAACCCTGGCAGACTGCTAGGCTCTTAGTTGGAATCCCTGGGGTGCTATGCCATAAGTGCTGAAGCAAAACAGAGGCAGAGGGATCCTTACCAAAACTTGAACACAGACTCAATTCAGTTCATCTCCCAAAAGGATTAAGGTAATTAAGCCTCTATTCTATCTTCCTAAATAAGGAAGACAAAATTATCAGAAACCTCTGCCATTTTTACACAAGTATTTGTATAAATTAAAAATTACCATACATATTAAGTAAATCCAAGAGAAAAGGTGCACAGTGAAAGTAGACTTCAGATGTTCCAGATATTTGAGTTAGACAAGAAAGAAGCAACAGGAAAGAGCTCTAGGGAGAGACCTGGCTTAAGGACTCAGAGACGATGTTTTTCTTCTTCTTTTAGTTTGTGAAACTCTTCTGGTGCCACCCTATATCAAGTGCATCTCCTTCTCCAGGCAAATTATCTCACTATTCAATTTGATTTTCTCCAGAGCACTACCCCCCTTTCAAAATCCTCACATTTATATGTTTATTTGATTTTTGTTTGCATCCACAATTAATATGTAAATACCATGAAATCAGGAATCCTGATTGTCTTACTCAGGTATATATACATGAAGCAAGAACAGATGGACACAAAACAAAAACAATAGCAATGACAATAACAGCAACAGCAACTACTTATTCTGGAAGTAAAAAGCCCAGTACTAACTTCTAAGTCATTAATTCTCTTAACAAAGTCAAGTCTAAAGTTTATTCTATTAGGAAATTTAAAAATATTATTTTTTATAATTATAATTTTATTTTTAGGATATGTCATTGTTGTTGCCTTAGTCCATCTATTATTGCTTCATATGTGCTTGCAAAGGACAGGTAAGTATCCTGTTTATGTGATATTTACATTTTATTTGGAAGAATAAATAAAAATCAAGCAAACATATCAATGTAAACATTTCAAGTGGTAATTAGTACTTCAGAGAAAATCAAAGTGTCTAGTATGATGATTTGCCTGGAGGAGGGATGCACTTTATGTAGAGTGTCAACAGAAGAGTTTTACAAAGCAGTAGCAGAAAAAAACCCTCCCAGAGTCTTAGGTCGGGAGCCTCCCCAGAGTTTTCTTCTCCTTGCCTCTCTCCTCAGGCTTGGTTTGCTGTTATTAGAAAGGTCAACTTACTTTTCTTAGTGGTAGAGTGTTTCAGCAAGTCTATCTTGTTTATAATCCAAGCCCCATCCTCCTCGAGCTATGAAAATGGATATAAACCAACCATTTTCAAAGTAGTTCTCCGTGTTTTCTTCATATGTAGGGACTGAGGTACAATGCTAATTAAAAAGGCAGATTCCTAGTCCCCACTCTAGATCTAATGGCTCTGGAGGTACAACCTAAGAACCTATATTTTTTACAGTCTTCCAGAGTGAATCCTACACAAATATAAGTTTAATAACCACTATCAAATGGCAATTCTTCACATTTAAAGGCATCTAATTTTCAAATTTTTCTATGAACTAGATTTTACATGGGCTAGGTAACAAGGTTTAATTGAGTAATAAAATGATTAAGATTAACATAAAAATTCAGAAGTTTAAATTGAGATGAATTATAAAGTAGTGGGCCATTCAGCCTTCTTACTAGAGCTTTAAAATGCTATGAATTAGAGAGGGAGGCCATCAGTAATAAAAATAAAGAGATTATGTATATAGTACTGCCTTTTGATGAATACATACTTATTAATTCTCTTATGGGATATTTTTATAACATGTTCAAGTTTCATTTTGAGATGACACATGAAAGGGTAAGTTTTAGAAGTACCTACTGGTAAATCTAATTCTTGACCAAGCCATCAGTAATGTAAAAGAGAAGATTAATGTCTTTTCCCTGGGCAAGATTAAAAATTTTTTTGCTTCATTCAACTTACTGAGAAATTGCTATATATAAGTACTAGGTAAACCCCAATGAATAAAGTCAGATTCATCAATGTCTCAAAGCATTTATATTCTAATGAAGATATAAACAATAATAAATGAAATCACAAATAAATACACGGTTATAAATTGACTTCATCTACAGTGAATTTTCGAAATTTTTTATGTTCTCCATCTGACAAAAACAAATACAAAACAATCAGGACCTTCCATTACAACAACAAATGACTATAAGGATTGTCAGCTCCATATTTTGTTTTGACTTAGTTTAATATTTATCTCCTAAAAGTGTCATGTTTCTCTCTCTGTCACATAATTTATCTGTAAGAACATCTGTTGTGTGTGTGTGTGTAACGTCTATGAGAAGATTAATGTGACAAAAACCTTTGGAAATAGCTAAAAACAACAATGAGCTTGTAGGGCATAATCGCCTAGTGATTTGGCTAGAAATGGTCATACGTATTCCTCAAGACTGTCATGTGTCAAGGATCTTATCCTGTTGGAGAGCATGGAAGTAGTTTTATTTCTGTTCCAGGTATTGCTAAGATTCTATCAATTTTTCCAAATGAGGAATTGCCCTAGTCAATTTAAGCGAGGTCTTCTGAAAACAAGGTGACATATTTCTTTCATGAGTAACAAGGCCATTGCTTGTGTCTGAGCAACTGAGAAAAGTAGATAAGAGAGAGCTTATAGCCTCCTAGGAATTTTAGAGATGAAGCTCTGGAATTTCAGCTTTTAGCAGGCATATTAACTCATTTACATTTTGTGGACTCAAAATGATTTATATTTTTTAAAATGTCATCCATTTGTTTATCCAATGTGAAAATTGGGGAGCTTGGGCTTGTTTATGTCTTAATTTCTTTCCTTAGTGACAAACGTACTAACCAGAGGAAACAGATACACCATGAGCAATTAAGAATTTAAGAAGTAGGATAGAAAGTAGGAAGTAGGATTTCTCTGAACTGATCCCCTCGTGTACATCCTAACCCCATTTCACATACACCCATCGTGTCTACTGTTTATGTGGGATGCCCTCCTTCACTGCACCTGCTCAGCATACACACCTCCCACATATTAAGGTATCAGTATTCAGGAAAAGCACTAGGAGGGTGTCTAGTATTTCTGTGTCAGCTGAGACAAAAGCATTTGACACATCCCATCAGATGGCATTGACACAGGTACTCTAGGCTGCCTTAAATAGAGTGATGTGATGGCAACACTAAAAGCTCGGGGTAGGGCAGGGGGAGGAGTGGAGTTTTACAAATCCACAATTAAAAAAGGATTTGAGCCTGTTCAAATACCCTTCAAACTTTCTCATATCCTACTTCCTAAATTCTAATCCCAAAGGAAAATCAGCTGGAGAGAAATGTTCTGCTGTCTCTTATTTGTGGTGGGGCGCAGGTAATCAGGACCTGGTAATTTGTATCTCTCCCTCTTATGTACAATGCAGCATTTGTATAATTCATTTCTTCATACATATTTCATTATTATTAATCATCATAAATAAGTTGCCTCTTTTAATGACATAGGGGTTGAAGAAATAGACTGTGTCAGGGTGTGACAGTGCTGCATAGTCATTATGAAGGGGATTTATTATTTTTGAAAAAAAGCAAGTTAAAAGACTCAGCTCAGTAGTCAAAAGCGCAATTTGGGTTTTATTGTGCAAAAACCTAAAGTGGAAACAGTTCTTCTGAAACTGTTTAACATACATGTAATTCAAACAACCTTCTTTACAAGGCCTTCAGTGCATTCATGCTAGTACAACAAAGTTCTCTGCCCAAGTTATTCCTTTCAAGCTTCATAGTTTAAGCACAACATGAATACCTTGGCCATAGGAACTCACTGAAGCAGCAAACACTGAGCTCAGTATCTCTCCTTCGAATAACAGGATTCTGGGGAAGCCTCCTTTTGCTCCCTTCAGAGGCAATTAATGGTTTTGAATACACCTGGAGATTATTAATTCTGGGCGAGACCTCAAAGCTGCAGGTCACATTTCACTTTGGTCTGGTAAGAAACCAAATAAAAGAGGGATTTAAAAATGTAGGCAATTTTTATTTTAATATTTTTGCCTGCAAACTGTTCTTGCTTCCTTTGGCAAAGAAATAAAAATTTCCAGTCTAGGGAGCTTCAATGTACCACATGAATATTACATTTCTACCTCAATTTAACCGTTTCAAACAGGAGGGTGAAAAAAAAGCTTACAGAAGAGCTTGTGCCAGGCAGGGTGGTTTGGTTCTCCAGAGCTTACCTGGAGAGATGGCCACTGTGGAAAGAGGGTCAGCACACATCAAGGAAAGGACTCTTTTCAAGGCTGCTGTATGATCACTGACTCATAATCCCACAAGCTCAGCATGGTCTCAGGTGCTTTTGATTTCTGGTTTGGGTCATAATTGAAGAATGGGCAGAATATAACATGAGTTTTTGTAAGGGGACTTCAAACTCCTAATAAAAATGGCCCTCTCACTTAAAATTTAAATATCTATTTCTTACTGCACTGTATAATAGGGTTTACTCTAAATCAATGCTCACAACTCCAGTGAACATTAGAATCCCTGGGGGAGCTTTTAAAACAGTAGGGATGCCCAGTCCTGCCCAGTATCTGATTTTAATTGATCTGAGGTGAGGCTCAGACATTATTAAAAAGCTTTCCGATGATTCTAATGTGTAGACAGGGTTGAGAACAACTGCTTTAAATGCTTAGAATACTTGTGGAAGTGACCTTGATTACTTTTCTAAGTATGTTTCATGCTTTTGTTTATGAGAGTGAAGGAGGGCATGCCTCACCGATATAGCATAACATCTTGAAGCTTAGTTTGAAAAGTTTTGAGAGAATGATTTGTTTGTAGATTCTCTCTTTCTTATTCCCCCTCTTAGTGTTTGTTTTGTTTTCTTTTTCTCAATCTTTCCAAAAGACACATGCATACACACACACACATGCACACACATACATGCATGCATGCACAGACAAACACGAACAATTTTGGTGTTATCATTGGATCTTTTTAAAAAAATTATTACTGGGAATATATTATCTGTGAAAGTGCCTCATACTTCTTTTGGGATAACTGAACATTTTGTTCTTTTATTATGCTTTCCTTCACCAAGCAAACTTTTATAGCACATCAAGTGATTAAGAGTGAAAAATTTGTATGGCATGACAAAGTAGATGGAAATTGACACTTTTAATATCAGCACCACACACAATGTTGACATTTCTACCTAGGGTGAAGTAAAGAATTTAGGTAAAAATCAAAACAAGCATATATGTATTCATCTAAATAATGCTACTGATTGTAATGACCATGGGTAGTTTTTGCCTGAATTATTTTGGTAATTTAATGTATTGTTGAGCAAATTAAATAGAAGTAATATTAACATCCAAAGCAAAGTGAAGAGTGGGATAATGTGGGGATCCTATCAGAGGGGAAAAAGGAACTTTATTTGTAGAGAAGGAAAGTTCTTTGGAAATCATCAAGTCCATTAGCCTTCAGTTTAAGGAAATAGAGGCTAAGAAAATTACCAGTTTTTCTCTTGTCATTTCTTTGCTTATATTAACAGTGAAGGTAACTGGCTTCTATAACAGATAAAAGCAGAATTTAAAAGTTAGAGAAGTGTTTACAATTAAATGATCTTTTTTTTTTTTTTTTTTGTTACTGTGAGTCCGAATTAAAGAAAATGCCAATGGCTCTGTCACTAAATTTTGTACCTCTGATGGATTTTTACACTAAATAAGGAAAAAATGAATATAGATATTTGAGGATGTTAATATCAACAAAATTAGAAGTGTTTGAAAATCTCTTACAACCCATGATGTATGAGTGTGTTACCATGTAATTATCTAGAGCTCTGCACCTTGCAATACAGTGTAGGTAAGTGCCTATGATTAGGCCCCATTATACATACTGAACCTATTACGACACATCTGATCTCAGAATGAGTTTATAGTAATAAATACTTTTATCAAAAAATGTATACTTAAAGGAAATATTTGATTTAAAAACTATAATGTTAAAATTCATTTAATCACATATATGTTAAATAATAGATTCTTTCTTCTAATAAATACTAAAATAAAAACAAGGAATGCTTGATATATGCTGATTTTTTCTCTTTCATTAATACTAAATGTTCAAGTGTATGGTACTATATTTCACCCTCTAATTGAACATTTTAATGTCCAAATGACAGAAACTTCAAATATATTGTTACCATAGTGAACATTATTTAAAATATTTTAAACACCAGGCATATCCAGGCAGAGGCTTTTATTCAACACCATGAATAAAAGATGCACTCGTATTTGCCAGTGAGATTTGGGCAAAGAAGATTAAAACTGCTGAGAGACATTGTTTCTTAGTGCTCTAGAATATAGCCAGAAATACTTAAAAGATCCTAATGTAGACCAGTAAAATGGTCTTCATTGTAGAGGGCTAAATAAGATGTCAAAATGAGGCTGAAAGTTTCCCTAGTCTCTGAGACACAAATGCTGGAATACTCCAGGAAATTCCAGATTTAATTGGTGTTTAGCTTCTACCTAATCATGAATTATTTACAAGGATCTATATGATAATCTGAATGTATACATAGAAGTGGAATCTTTTTAGAGACCTTTGGATTCAAGTAGAAATGGGTCGGCATTCTTGGTTCACTTTGGTTTGGAGTAGAACCTCAGACTCATTCTGGAATATTCCCAGCAGCTCAAGGGAAGGCTGGAATGAAACTGACTTCTGGGAAGCATTACAGCAGGGTTGTCAAGAGACTGGGCTTTGGGGGCCTACACATCTGAATCCTAGTTCAAACTCTAGTTTCTTTACTAACAAGCTTTTAAGATTTTGGGCCATATTACTTAATCTTTCTAAGCCTTAGTTTTCTTATTTGTTAAATGGTAAACCCATTTTAAAAGGTTATTCTACGGATAAAATTAAATCATCTATGTAAAGGGCTTAACACTGTGCCAGACACATGGTAAATGTACAAATTTTTTTACTTATTCAGTAAGTACTTCTATGAATCAGAGGGGTTGGTTACATATTTTGTAGTAGAAAATGAAAATGTGGGCTTCCTTGTTCAAAAAGCAGGAAAATGTACCCTAACGGGGCTAAATTAAAAAGCTTTTTTTTTTCTTTAGCACTCTTTCTTTTGATGCTTTTTGCGTGTGTGTGTCTTGCAACTTACTGTTTTAGTAAGGAAAAATAGAATTGAATTATTAGCATGACTTTCACCATTTATTTTTATATTATCCAATGCCAATTTTGAATGAGAAGAGCATTTAACTTATATTCAGATTCACAAAATTATATAGTTTGTGTTTCACAGTTTGCATATGTATGTGTATTTCATTCTTACAAAACAGTAGAAACACTGAACAAACTAACTCAGCTGGTTTTATTTCACTTCTTAATGTGTGCACATTCTACCAATACCCACTACCTTTGTCTTGAGTAAGGAAGAGAAGAGGGAAAGGAACTATGGGTGTTCCTATGTTCCTTAGTATGTCACCATTTTCTGTGTAAGTAGTCGGCTAGGTAACAGTAAGTGACAATATAATAGGCTTGCTTGGTCATTCTTGTTTCTCAGAACACCATTGCCTTCTTTGTACTTTGGAGGCAAGTTTTGGTTTGACTAGAAAGCATAGCCTCTTGAGGTTGTTAGCACTCCACTTATTCAGGTATGGATGTAACACATTTACCTTGTGTTTCGCTTTGAGTCTTGTTGAATGTGCATGCATGTGGGTCCATTAGAATACCGAGCTCTTGGGACATTGTGAACACGATATGAGAAAGGATGACATATATATTGAATGCATTTCCTCTGCTTACATGCATGCTCCATTTTCCCATTGGACTTCACTTACAAAACACAAGTTCTAAGATAAAACTGTGAATTTGTAGATGGTGACCACAGAGCATTAAGCCAAGCAAAGAGCCCAGTGCAGTTGTATAAATCATGTACCCATGAAGCCAGCCCTGTGGATCAGGCATTGTTATGTGCAGAGTTACAAGAGCTGAACAGTGCAGATCATGCCATTGTTTCATGGAGCTTACAAGCAACTAAAGAGAAAAATAAAGAAGATTCAGAGAGTGACAAGTTTAATTAAGGCAATAAAATAGGAAAATTTGTTGATTGTTACAGACCAAGGGATTGGATGGGCCATTTTAGATATTAATATTATCATTAAGCAGATTTTCTGGGGAGTTGACATTTGAGATGAGACCTTCATAACAAAAGGTACCAGACACACAAAGATCTGGGGAAAGCAAGTCCCTGGCAGAAATAACAAGCACCATGATTTCAAGGAGGAATAAATTTGGTCAGTTTGTGTTGCTACGAATAATGGCTCAGCACAGGATAGCCTGACAGTGTCGGAATGCACACGGGTCCTCCAGCATCTTGCTACTCAACGTGTGGTCCCAGGACCAGCGCTATCAGCACCACCTTGGAGCTTATTACACATGTAAGAATTTTGTTCCCCAACCCAGACCTTCTGAATAGGAATCTGCATTTTTAGTGTGACCCCCAAAGTGCTCTGATGTATAGTAAAGATTGAGAGGCACTGAGTGAGAGGAACAGTGTAGCTGAAGTCTAATAAATCAGTGGGATGAGCTTGGAAGGGAAGGTGGAGATGGATCTTATAGGCTTTATTAATCAGAGAAAAGAGTTTAGATTTTCTTCTAAGTGTGAAGAAAGTTATTGGAAAATGTTAAAAGGGAATGCAATTGGGGATAATGGAGGTTCTCAAGGTTGAGAAACACTAGAAAGGGTAGAGAGATGCAAAAAGAGAGTGAGAAAAATTTACTACTTTACAAATTGCTCTAAGGTTTCTCACTGGTGGCCAGGTCACAGCTCACACTAGGGTGCTGCTCCTACACATAGACCTCCAATATAGGATGTTGTATCACTGTTTTGTTCTGCCTTGACATTTTCTTCTTTTCTACTAGTCAAAATTTCTTCCATACCATAAACCACATTGTAATCTTCTTTGAACTCTAAGGCCCTTTTCCTATTTCCTGGTGCATGGTATTCTTGTGAGTGTGTGTTAATTTGTGTTGATTGAGAAAATGTGAGTTAAGGAAACAAGAAATTTGGGCATTTTTATAGTATGCTAGCTCATCCTCAACTCTCTTGCATTTTCTCATACCTTGATAATAAGAATTTTAAAAATGCAGTTGTAGGGGAAAAATGATGAAATGTTGGAATGTACAACTGGATTGGATTAACAATTACTTCACTGAATAATAATATATTAGCAATATAATAAAACTAAAACGAGACTTGTAATAATTCTTTGGTACTATGTTGGCATCAAGCCTTTGATCTCTAAGCTGTGTTATAAGGGCACAGGAAGGCAATGCTGTAGTGCAACCCATGCACAAACCATGCTGGGCACCGTCTTCCTGGTTATCCCTCTGGACTTAGACCTGTTTTCAGAACTCCTTGCCAGCTTCTTGGGCCCTGAGCTCTTGAGTCCAGAATTTATTTTTATCTGGAAAAATTCAGGAGATTGTAATGCCGCCACTCTCTGCCTTTCTATCCATGGGAAACTTGACCTTCCTCTGCCTAGGAGAAGAGGCAGAATCTCATTTGCTGTTCTCCAGTTATTTCTGCTAATGATTAAAAGGTGACTAACAGTCAAAGTCAAAATCCAGTTTAAGAGATGTTTAAGAATAATTAATTGCTATTTTTTTCTTTAGGAAATATGACAATCCTATTTCTTATTGCTTGATTGAAATGTTAAAGCTTTCTGGCATCCCTGTTTACCATATCGGAAATAGGATTAAAAAATTTTCTTGAGTTAGAGAATTATGGTTCAATTAGATAGTCTGTATCACATTATACTGTAAGCTTTTATGAACTCTAATTTGATTTCACTGCTGCCAGCATAAAAAGAACAAAAAGGAATTGTTATCAATTTATTTATTGAGTCTCAGTGCTGAAATTTGCCTGGTTTTCATCAATATACACTATACTTACTTGAAAGCCTAAATCCAAGTTTGAATTGTTCTAAAATAACAGGCTCTCTTTTCATCAGTGAAAGGTTGGTTTGTCGGCATGGATTCACTCTTGAGCACATAATCATTTCAGTAACCTGTGAGTAAGTGTCAAACATTATGTGCTGGAACATGGTGTCAACTATGACTAGTTTAATAGATGCTTCTCCTTGTCCTGGCCATTCATCATCTCTATAACTGTATCTTTGCCAAAGGACTAGATACAATAAACATGCTTCTCATGGAGATTTTTATCAATGTCAGATTATAAACACAAAATTCCTCAGGCAGAAGATAATCTTTCCGGTGGTTAAGAGTTTATTTATTTCGTGCATCTATAAATGCAAAGAAGATTGAGACTACTTGCCATTCCAGCTATCTGAGGTGTTACCTTTGTTATTCGATGCTAATCTGGCTCCTCAGATTTTGCACATCAAGTTTTTAAATTAGAGAATTAGAAACTGAATCTATGAGTAGTAAACTACTAGAAATGGGCACCAGAAAACTTAGAAAATTAACCAACCTAACCTTGCTCTGTATATCATCTGCATAAAGTCCAGAATGAATGAAAGTCACTGTGTCCCATTTCATTATACAACTGCCACTCCAGGTGCTTTAATATCTTACATCTTTCGTTTCTATGTCTTCTGTGACATGAGTGCTATGATTTGAAGGTTTATCCCCACCAAAACTTGTGTCGAAATTTAATTGCCTGGATGCCAGTATTGAGAAGTGGGGCCTTTAAGACCTGATTGGATCATGAGGGCTCATGGATTAATGGATTCACGTATTAATGTGCTATCATGGGAGCAGGACCGGTGGCTTCATAAACAAAGGAAGAGAGACCTGAGCTAACACACTCACCCCCTCATCAGGTGATGCCCTGCACCACCTTGGGACTCTGCAGAGAGTCTCCATCAGCAAAAAGGCCTTCACCAGATGCTGCCCCTTGATCTTGAACTTCTCAGCCTCCAGATCTGTAAGAAATAAAGTCCTTTTCCTTACAAATTATCCAGTTTCAGGTATTCTGTTACAGTAACAGAAAATGAATTAAGACAGTGAACTACTGGGCTTCTACCTCTTTATAGAGTCATTTTGCCACTGGGGCCACTTAACCCCATGCAAGATTCTGGAGCAGGTATTTTTCTATGGAGGGAAAAGATAATTGGTTGCAAGATGGTCACTGAATCTAGGCTTACTTAGGACCTCTGACTTGCAACCTGAATTCCTGTTTTCATGCCTAAATCCTTACAGTGACTGGAGTTGCTTTCCCCAGACCTGGTTCTCTCTGTTGGAGCTTTCTTATGACCATTGCCAGGTTAATACAATACCAGTGTGCCTGACTCCTTGACAAATGCTACCACTTGCCTTGAGTAGTCATATGCCCATGCAGGTTTAAGATGATTTGTTTCTTGGACAAAGTTCCATCTCTTTAGGCAAAAGTACTCACATCCTGTCTGTCTTTTTCAGTTCTAGGCATATCTTTAGTCTCACATTCCCATTTCCTTACACTAATAACACCAACGGGGGGGGGGGGGGGCGGTGGCAAGGGCATTATTTGAAACTTTAAAATCTTACCCTCAGAATATGCTGAAAAAAAAAAAACAAACACCAACCCTTGGTCTTTCTCCATGATTAGCCTCATAGCCTGTATCTAACTATACAAATATGATTGGATCATTTTATTGTTGGGCTCTGTTCTGGCATATCCCATTGCTGCCTGAGCTTGAATTCCAATGGGTAGAAGGGATTCTAAGAAATCTGGTGGTTGATATACTATAATGCTTGGCAAAATTATTGCTCTTAGAAGATTTATTTCTCTTTCATAGTATATAATAGCACATAAACTATTCTATAGGATACATGACAAAATTTATATAAAATATGAATAATTAATATCTATTTTGGACACTTACTATATATCAGGTATTTTGCTAAGCAGTTTATAAATTTTGTTTAATGTTTATAATGTCTTCAGCCTCAAAAAGATGCTATTAGGTAGGTCTTATGTCTCACATTGTACAGTTGAAACCCAGAAAGACTGAAACATACACCTAGGCCACAGTCAGTGTGTACAGGAAACAATATTTGACCTTCAGTGTGTCTAAGTTCAAAATCATGTCTTTAATCAGTATGTTATACATATGTTTAAAGATAGTCTGTATTTCAGATTTGTTAATGGTTTGTATTGGCTTCTACTTTAATAAGATTGTATCAATAGGGTTTTATTGTAAATTATGTGCTTGGAAATAAAAAAAATAACACCCAAATGTCTGATGGAAAAGTAATGGAGTGGGTTAAAGTGACTTTATCTAACAATGTTTTGCTCCATCTTATCCAAAGTACATGTTGCAGAAATGAGGTCTATGGGGAAAAGTGCGATACTAATACTAGAAGTATTGGTATTTTTTTGATTCAATTGGTATTTTTTTCCACTCAAATACCAAACACTTTCTCTAACTACCAGAAACAAAAATAATAGCAGTGCATGAGTATATTTAAAAAAAAACACATTTATTTCCTATCGAGATATAGAAAAAATTGAGACTGTCTATGACATTGAAACAATAATAGAGAATGATTAGAAATAAAGACACAAAAAGAAATAAAGGCTAATGGCTAAAATCAAGCACCATATTTAATACTGAAGGCCAAGAGAAAAGGGAAATTTGTGGAGTTATGTTTATCCTCAGAAATATAATGTTTATCCTCAGAAAACAATGCATATGCTCCTCAAACTTCTAATTAGACTGATTTTAAGAAGTCACCATAAAGATTCAATTGGTTTTCTCTTATGCTGATTAAAGAAGGACCTCATTTAAAATCTTAAAGACAGAGAAGATAACTGTTGTCAAGTACCTATTTGTGCATAACTTTGTGTGAGTCACTCTTACATTTTTTGAATACATCATCCCAAGAAATCTCTAAACATATACCTCTATCCCAGCAAAACTGAAAGTATGCTTATGTCCCTGTACCTTCTGCTGCACAATAAACTCCTTGAATACAGAGATGATCATCCATATCTGTTAAATGGGATGGGATTTTTTCCTGGATGAGAGACTGCCTGACTACTGTTCCTAAAGTAGCCATGTTCCCACAAAGTCACCTGCCCATTCTGCTTTATTTTCTTCATAGATTGCATAACCTATCTGAATTCATATTGCATTAGTTCTTGGTTTATTTTTTTATATTCTAAATATATTACTAACATACAAGCTATGAGGACACAGAATTTGTCAGTCTTGTTTAAAGATTTATCATCAGCTTTTAAGGCAGTGCCTAAGATATATTGTATGCTCAAAATAAATATTGGCTCAACAAATGAATAAATCTTTTTATACCTAATTCCAGCATAAAATGTGGTACCTAATTATTATTCTAAATATGTTTGCTGAGCCAAACTGAATTTAAATTCCTTTACTGGTGAGGAAACTGGGCTCAAGGAGAGTAACTAATATTTTTTCAAGGTTACATATTTAATAAATGGAGAGTCTGGAACATGACCCCTGGTCTATGCATGCCCTGTGCTCCACTCAACACTGCTTCAGGGAGCTGCAAGAATAGTGTCCAGGCATGTGGATTTCTAGTGATGCAGCTTATTAGAGAGATGAAGCTTAGAGAATCTAGAGAGATGAATAGATAGTTAATCTCTAATAAGCTTTGGCAAATACAGAATGGAAATCAATTCGTGTGTAATTTCTTTATGTTATTAATGGAAAATAGATCCATATGCTTTACCAACTAGATATGGGTGATACAGAATTATTACTTTGTTGTAAAAGGTGAAAAACTCAAGATGTATTTTTTTCAAAAGGTCAGTCTACTTGTATGTGGAAGTCAGCCCAGAGGGTACCTTTTGGAAGGACTAAATTTTTCCTTAAAGGGAGTTTCAAATCTACTCCAGCGCTTGAAAAAAGTATTTGGTATAACATGTTTCATTGCTTCATTGTACATGAGAAGGGCATTTAGTCCTGAAAAAATTTTAATGGCACATATTAATAATGGAAATAGGTTGGTTGGGAAAAAGTTTATATGTGCCATATGGAATATTTAGTTTTTTGAAAAAGTACTTTATCATGGTGGCAAATCAAGATGAGTGAGCTGCAAAGTGCAGCCAAAGTAGCTGAATGAATTGACCTGTTCAATGAGGTTTTTAAATATTATTTATCTGAATAATAATGTTTACCAAATATACATGGAAATAACTTTTACTATGCTGCTACTTTTGACAATAATTAATAGCTACGTCTACTGCTTCTGAAAGTCTGCTCACAGTTAGACATAATAAAAAACACACTTCATCAGAGAATGACTCATGACTTCCCAGTGTAGTGGAAATAACATATGCTATAGAGTCAGTCCAGCCTAGTTTCAAATTTTGGTTATTCCACTTACTAGAAAAGAGATATTGAGATAGTTATAATACCTCTCTCTGTTACATAAAGTTGTTTTGTAAATGACATGGGGTAATATATGTGAAGTACCTACCTAACCCAGCACTCATCCAAAGTAGATGGAGCTTAGTAAGTGTTCTATAACCTACATACAAGTTATAAAATTGTGAATCTTACGTTTGACTCAAGCCAAAGCACTAGTAGAGAATTCAGTTCATTGAGAATTCTTCATTGTATCTTTTCAAGAAATGCACCCTAATTCATGACTAACTGCAATGTTTCCTAAACCCTCTTTTTTCATTCAATATTTTCATGCTTTCACAGCTTCTCTGTCTCTTACTTAGTTCTCTTTATCCCTCCAATAACAATGACACCTAAAAAGTTTTTTCTACACCCAGTTCATGTGGTTACTGAATTTATTTGATTCGTGATAGATGTCTGCTACATGCTAGAAGCAACTAGCCAGATATCTACAGAGAACTTCATTACAATCCATCCATGCAAATTAAATTAGGGTGTTCAACCTTCAATCTAAAGCTGATATGGCTCTGAGGTTGTAGGGAATTCTATTTGAAAATTGAAAAATCATCTTAAACTACAGAACTTTAGAGACTGGAATAACTTTCCAACTTACCAAATTCTTCCCTATGTCTTGACCTGAACTCCATCATTCAAACTTGTTTTTGGTGAATGATCAAGGTAGCCACTTAAGAGAATTGGAGAGATTCCTTTGGGTGAGCAAAAATTGTCCAAGGTTGCTTAATGAATCATGGCTGTAATTTGTTTCTTCTACAACTTTGAAGTACAGCTTGTCCTTCAAGTTGTGTTCTATAGCCTGCTAATAATGAAAATCTTATAGTGAACATAGAGCGGTTTTATCTTCCCAACAGTCAGTCCCTATTCACTTTGTTATATAATTGTTTTAGATGAAATCTTCCAAAGAAATCAAGTCACAATCACTTCAGGTTGGAAAATCTTCCTAATAAACTTTCACCTAAGCGCTCCATTTCTTAACATTCAGGGTCTAACACTTTTGCAACATTTGGATTTCACAAGCTACCCATGACTTTAAGTTTCTGCTCTGATCCCAGGCACGGTGCTGCCTAAAGTTCTTTGGTTTCTGGCAGGGAGTAGACACTGTGAGTGGTTCCAAAGCCTGCTTGATTGCAATCCACAAGAGGGCAGCCATGTCTCAGGGCTTCCATGTCTGCAGCAGTATGGGGCAGCATCGCTAAACCAATTTGAGACATTCATATCTTCTCCCTATCCAAACTAGGATAACTCCCTATCCAATCTATGTTCATAGATGTGGAGATTAAAACTAATTTTCATTTCACAACTTCATAAGTGAATTTTGAAAATGAGATATACTATCACACAAATCTATTTTTCCCCCCAAAAGATCTGGTTTTAAACAGGCATTCTCCCCTCAAAATAGAAATTCCAACATCGGTGTTGTGTTTAACATGTCTCTTTAATTTGAGGTTGCATTTTTAGAACCATAACTTTCCATGTTTAGCAATGGGCACCTCTTTCCCACAAAAATCTAATAGTGAGGTAGAGGATTTCTTTGGCTGAAGTCTATAAAGTAATGTTTTAATCTGAGGGGCACGATTAAGCATATTACCTAAGAGTCAAAATCTCAAAAGAACCTCCAGATGTAAAAGGTGGGACCCCACAAGACTCCTCCTTTAAAAGAATTGAATTTGAAGAAACACAGCAACTTCGAAAACCCTTTCCTTTGAGTCTATCTTGCTGACACCAGGAAATGGAAATACCTGACTTAGAGAAAATAAGTGTGTGTATATATTGTAAGTCTATTGTGTCAACATTTCCTATTGTTCCCCAAAGAGCAGCTGATTCCTAGCTCCTCTGGCCATCTGAACAAGTGTGAAGGCTATTGTCCTAAACTATTCAACTCCCAAGTTTATTATCACATTATTCCTCCTGCACACTTTCCTTCCTCTTCCACTCCTCTTACTACCTTTAGCTAAAGGACGGGAGTTGTTTGCCATAACTCTCTGATAAAGGACAGAGCTCTGTTCCTTCTCAGCCCAAGATGGATTCAAAGCATACTCATTTTCCTACTCCCTTTCCATCCAATGTCATCAGTCTCATCACTCACACCACACACACATACACACACACACACACGCACACATTGTGCAGCTCAACTGCATTTCCACGGTGTCATCCTACTTCTCCTTTGTCATCTATCCTCCTTTGTTTCTTTCTTTTTCCTGGGATTGGCCAGTGGTTTTTCTTTCTAGCTTTGTTTTCTTCATTGATTTTTTGCAAAATAGATAGGAGCTAGAAGGTTTACTTGAAAGGCTAGGTTACCAATCAATAATTTCCAAACCCAGTTCATTATTAGAATTCCAGTGAAAGGTTAAATAATACATTGGCAGGTCCATTCTCATAAAGTAGTATGACTACTGTGAAGTTGAGGTATCTGTGATTTTAAAAAAGACACCACAGATAATTCTGATGGCTAAACCCTGTGCTTTTTAGCCTTAAATCTTCAGTACCTAGGGCTAGCAGCTATTAATAAATATATATGACATAATTATATATTTATTGTTTAGTTAATCGATATTATAACTAATGGGAATGATAGTTGGTGATGATTACCACTATGTTGTTGAACAGAAAGTTGAATATTCCTTTAAAAAGCATTTCTTTTTACAAAAGATTTTAGGGAAATTTTAGCACATCAGAAATAAATTTAGTTAAAGCAGGATTTCTCAGACCTTCTAATTGCTAGTGTGAAAAATGAATCTCAGAGATATATGCATCATCAAGCTTAGTTGACTATGCATCTCTCCCTTTTAAGTTACTTCTTATTTATTTATATTTTTAAAGGAGCATCTTGCTGGACTGTACTATGCAGAATATAATTTAGGGAGCCTACTCTAGAACTGGCTCAGATGCTGACAATGCTATACATCTGCATGGGTTATTTGAACCAGATCTGAGGAAACTTAAAAACTCATAGATGCCTAGGCCTCACCTGAGACCAATTTAATTAAAATCCCTAGAGATAAGATCAGATATTAGAATTAAAAAAAATTAAAACCCAGATGATTCTAATGTGCTGATGAGGTTGAGAGCCATTGCATTGAAACTGTAAGAAAAATGTTAAATATATTCTAAATTATTGGATACCAATAATAGCTAACATTTATTGTTAATTTTGTGCCAAGAATTTTCCTCATGTATTCTCTGACTAAATCTTCACGGTTATTGTATGAGACAGGTACTGTTGTTACTCTCTTAGTTTGTGCTGCTGTGACAAAATACTTGAGACTGGATAATTTATAAGCAAAATAAATTTATTTTCACCGTTCTTGAGGCTGGAAAGTCCAAGACAAAACTGCTAGCCAGTGTCTGGTGTCTGGTGAAGGTTCACTCTTGGCTTCGCAGACGGTGCCTTTTGGTGTGTTTTCACGTGGAACAAAAGATGGAAGGAAAAGAGACTTGGGCGCCCTCTTCAGCTGTTTTATAAGGGCGTTGATCTCATTCAGGTCATTGCATTTATGACCTAACCACTTCCTAAAAGCTCCACCTCTTAATACTATCATATTGGTGATTAAGTTTCAATGTATGAATTTTGGAAAGACAACAGCATCTGCACTTACAGATTATAAAACTAAGGCATTAGAGAGAAAAAGTAAGATGTTCAAAGGACATACAACTTGCAGGTTAGAAAGTTCATACCTAGGCACTTTGATGCCAGAACTTGAGCATTTGACCATTATACTACACTGCTTCCCTAAACACTCTTTTTTTTTTTTTTTTTGGCAGACTCTCTACATGCCTAAAAGTAATGCATTTACCATTTTAAAATGCTAATAAGAAACTTAATTAATTCTAGTGCTAAGTTCTACCCATAAAATTAAAAACTTGAATATTTTGACCACTGTAAGATATTTTTGTATTTTTTATTCTACTTTACCAGAGACTTCAGTTATTATAATAATTCTGCCCATAGAACATAACCAAAGTTTTTTCCACTCCACTCTCACACTTTTGACAATTAAATAGGGAATTGATGTAGGCCAAATCTTCCTGCCAGTAAAAAGACATTAATGTTGATTCTCGTAGTCAAATAACTCAGCCCTTCTTTCTCTTGTGTAGTAAAAATGTTTGTACTGAATTCACATCAACTAAGTATTAAAAAAAATTATCATTTCCTTATTATAATCATTTCCTAATTATCATTTCTTTATTATAGCGAAACCTTACTTGAATGGGCCCCAAATAATAGAACTTTTAAATTATTAAGGAAAATATTCTATTTCTCCCTCATTGAGAAGCATAGGAAGAGAAAGCAATTTGAAATCAGAGGCCTTCAAAAGGTATATCACTATTGTTCCTTCCTCTGATATTATATTCCACTAATTATCTGCATATTTAAATAATGTTAGTTTTCTCTTGGAATCCTTTAGAAATCAACACAGAGCTGGCTGTTATGACCTCAAAATTAGGAGACAGATAATCTTTCATTTGGAATTTAGGACATGCAAAATCATATTGTTATTTATTCTTATTTCTCTTTTAAACATCCATACTGTTGCTGCAATTAGATATTAAGCCTTTAGGGTCTGTGCATTCTTTCTTTTTTGGTTCTCAGCTCCTAGCAATAAATGATGATTTCTCCTAGCAAATAAGGATGGTTGGGTGATGATGGGAGCAATACAGAGCTAATCTTCTGTGTAGCCAGCATTTATAACAACTATAACATATAAATAAATTGATATTCCTCAGGCATTTTAAGATAATGTATCAATAAAAATTATTAATTTTATTGATATGTTTGCAATGCTATTCTTGATATTTATTATAAATTATTTATATGTTATATAGTTGATTATATACTTATACATTTATATTTTATACATATTTTATTTGTATAAAATATATTATATATAATATGCAATTAATTTGGCATATTATAATCTTATGGACAAACTTACTATTCAAGGTAAAATAATAATGTCTCACATTTCTTTAGTGTTTTTTATTATTCAACATTTTATTTTGTTGTCTCTTTGGATTTTCATAACCTCTGGACAGAGAGCAAGGTAGATCTTTCTGTGGGTCTCTGCACTTGAAACAAAAATTTGCTCGAAAGGAACAAAGCAAATGGTGTCTATTCTAATAACTAGTTATGACTTTACATGAAAATGAATTTTCATTTGAGATAGTTTAAACATTAACTTTCTCATTTGAAAGACAATATTGATAAAAGGATTCTTCTCAAAACATATACAGCAAAAACATGACCATTTAGGTGCTGAGCATGATTGTATCCTCACTGTTTAATTGTATGGTAGCCATTGGAGGGCGTGGCACAAACTCCCAGTGGTGCCTGGTTCTTCTAGGGCAGACACTACATATAGAGGCATGTGCTGGATTTCCTGGGTTTTGAATGCTAAAGATTAGGATCCTCTACAAATTACCTGAAAACTCTTACTTAATACCAAACATAGTTCTAAAAATTGGGCTTTAAATATTTTCTTGTAAAGGAATTTTACACCTGCTACCAACAAGTACCAACTTAAAAGGGTTTAAACTTAAAAGGGTTTAATCTCATTGTGTAACAGACATTTTCTATATGTAAATATGTCTCTTTTTTTCTTTCAGCATAGAATTTCTCTTAGTTTTTGTCCTCTTCTCTTTTGACAAACTTCACATGTCTTATCCCAGCTCAGTAACTTCACCCCGTTAACTTCACAACTTGTAAAATGTGGAAACTAACAATATTGCTCCATACATTCTGTTTTAGAGTTACATAAGATGAAACACATAAAGTATTTAGTAGATTGATTTTCACATTCCGGGAGCTCAAATAATCATGGATATTATTAATAATAGCAATTAAAATATATTTCAACAAGGCTCTAATCATATAACTCTTTGTAAAGTCACATAAAGATAAATCATTATTTGGGTAGTTATAAAACAATTTTCAATGTACTTGAGATACAGCTTCAAAATATATTTAAAAGATCTTTCGGATAATATAAAGAAAAGGGTATTTCAGACAATGTGGAGAAAATCTGTTTATGTGCAATAATTTGCTTAATTATTACAAAACCCTTCTGAATTGGTATTATTAATTCCTTTTTACAGATGTGAATTCTCAGTAGGATCACCCATAACTTTCCCAGAAAAATTGTTCTGTTAAAAGTTAGCTAACAACATTTTGGGCTGGATGAAAAATAATAATAATAAAAACAAACAAATAAATAAAACAATTAGCTGAGCTGGAACTCAAATCAGGCTTTGACTCCCAGTCCAAGGCTCTTTCCACTCTGCCATCATTGAATTCCATATTTTTAACTTTAGCCACTTCCACTTGTTAAGCTATAAAACAAATCACAACATAAGAACCTTGCACACTATATTGTTTATTACTTTCTATTTTTCAATAAAAAATAAACTACAATGATATTCTTGGGGCTCTCAATTTTTACTGGCTAGGAGCTATATTGGTAATGTGAAACTAATTCTCTCTCACTCTTGAGAATCCTCTTACAACACAGGCATTATGCCACCTGCCTCTAAGAAGGACATCGTTAGACACAGTGGGTGAGAAGCTCCTTGCTACCTCTCCTGTAATGATGTGAACTTATTGTCCATTCCTTTATAAAATAACCCCTGTCTTCCTCTCAGATTGCAAATCAAACTTGATGAGCGTCTGTACTAATGCTTCATTTTTCTCTCGTGGATACGGTCAACCTCATAATTAAATACAATTTCCCATTGATGTTACAAGCTTAGAGAACATTTTGGGTTCACCTTTAGCAAGTGGACACCACCTCATACAACTTGTGTCTTGCACTTATTTCTGGTGCCTTCTTCCTTTCCTACTTTATGTTTTTTTCTTTCATTTTTCCTATAAATCTGAAATTATTTTTATTTTGCTACACTGTATGCATATTTGTAAATACCTAAAACTCTTCAGGAACAAATCACTCAAGTAACTTAAGTTTTTGTATGTAATCATCTGATTTCTGGATACTTGGCTGTTCCTAAGAAAAACTCAGATATATCTTATTTTTTGGCTTCCTTTGGTTCACCCAGCCAATTTATAGTGTAACATCCTTGGAGTCTATAGGAGGTTTAGGACTGCTTCTGTGTGTCAAATACACATAAAAAGATCATGTACTCCTGAAGAAAGTTGTAAACAAGTTTCTCTATCTGAGAATTATTAGATCACAGAATATTTTGTTGAGGAAATAGTAGAAAGAAAAAATAAAGCCTTTCTTACTAGTCATTTTATTAAAAAAAAAAAAACATTAAACGAAGCATTAAAAATTATGCCATGGAAAAGAATGCTCTGCTGAAACCTGGATTGACTGGAAGCCCCAAGACTGTAGGTGAAATCTCTCATTCATAAATCAAATGATTGGATAAAGATTCTGCTTAAAAAGAAAATATTCATTCCTTTACATAATACTTTAGTCTCTTACAAAACATTTATTTAAAATATTTCAAATAGTGCCATCCAACTGCCTTTCCTTTCCACTGACCTCCTACCCAGCACCTTTAAATTGGGCAGCAGGAGACGTTGTACTGAACATATTATCTTCATAATTTCACAGGCCCCTCAGCTGGAGTTCAGGATCAATTCTCACACTTTAATCCTATCTGCCAAAGAATTTTTAAACTACATAACTGACAAATAACCTCAGCCATAATTTATGGATCTTTCCGCCACGGGAAATAGATAGTCATAGCTGGTTTTTAATACAAATCGCCTTACAATACTGTAAAAGCTGAGTAGTCTTACCAAGTCCACTAACTCCAAAACAAACAAAAACGGAACAGAAGAGCAATATCAAAACAACTGCTAGGTCTTGTGTCTTTAATGAAGGACAAATTCTGGACTTAGCCCCATTATATTTTTCATTCTTTGTCTGATATTATGGTATTTCTTCTTTTAAAATCTATTTTAAATTTTACCATACTCTTCCAATTCCTCCCCCAAAAGGGTATTCTGGACACATCATCATTTACCTTCCTAATTAGAATATCATTACTTTAGTAAAAACATGGTCTATAATGTATTTAAATGGTGTTTACTGAATTGTACATGCATATCTGGAAAAGATGACAATTTAAAAAAATCTTATTTATATATCAAGACTCCATAATGCCTATCCAAATTTTCCCATATATCCAATTGTTTATTTGACATCCACACCCAGGCTTTTCAAGGGAAGGACAGTACGTCCAAAACTACATTTATCACCTTCCCTCCCCATGTAGTCCTCTTTCCATGTTCATATTTCAGTGACTACCATGACCATCTTGCTTTTCCTCACTAAGCATATTTAAATCAATACCTGTTAAATAGCTCCTAAATCCATCTTCTCCCCACCTACCCCAGTGCTATCATAACCTCTTACTTGGATTAACATCATGATTCAACCTGGACTCTTCTGGATTTTGGTCTTAACACTCCTTCCGTTCATTCTCTAAACTCAACTAGAGAGATCATCCCAAAGTGCTGATACAATCATGTTGGGCCCCCATTTAAAACTCTTGGGTGTAGTTTTTGGTCTATTTCTTTCTTTCTAATTCTTTTAGAAGTTTAAAATCTTTTATATGGCTACAGGGTTCTTCCAGATCTGCTTTCTTCTCCAGCCTCACCATTCACCTCTGCTATCCATTGCTCTATCATATCAAGCCATCTTTATTTCTACAGTGGGCTTTGCATTCCTTTGGGCTCATTGTCATTCCTTTTTAGACAGGAAGTCTTCTTCAATGACCCTTCCTCTGCCAAAATTCACTTAGGTGTCCCTGCTGCTAGGTACTTGGATATGATTCCCTGTGTTACACTACTTGTCCACTGTATTTTAATTGCTTATCTCATGTCTGTATTTTGCCCACTAGATTGCAAGCTATCTGTGTCCTGTTCATCTGCTAATGCATAGTACCTAACATGTTATTTAATGCTTTTTCAGTACAATTTTATTTCTCATTCTCAAGCTTTCTTTCCATATTCTTTCCATAGCAATTTATGTTATAGCCTTATTGTTTGAATTATTTTAAAAAGTACTTACAGATATATTAAAGATTCAATTACATATGAAAATAAAAATATATTAGATGACTATTCAATTCTGTCAAAAATTTAAAGATACTCTTTATGGTAACATAAAAAAGGAACTTAAATTTGATAAAAACATTTTTATATTACTAAAAATAAGATCTTTGGAAAGCTTAGAGTATTTCTAGGTTATACTATTTCTTTTATTTTGTTTTTTCCTCATTGGAAAGATTTTTTTTTAATTAAACATATAATGTAGGAACTATTAACTTGATTTATATGCTGTAAATGATAAAGCTGAAAAGGGCTTTAAGAAGTTGTTCATCTGCCCTTTGATAAGGCTGCACTTAAAACTTTTCTAAGGTAAATCTGTTTAGTTCCAAAGTGACCCCAGAATGTATATTTTAAAAACAATATAGCTTGGGCTTTAATTATAACCAATATTTATATGAAGATAGAATGCAGTTCATTAAAGAATTTTATTTTGTTAATGAGTAATACCAATGCTTGACATTATAAAATACTGCAATGCATTTTACAGCAGACTTCTAAATAACTTCTTTTAAAAACTGAAATATTTATATATACATTCAGATAGCAAAGATAAAATATTGGTTGAATTTTTCCATTTGGAAAACCTTAGTGTTACTTTGAGCAACATGATAAAAATCTAAGTTTAACAAAGAGAGTAAGTTTGTAGTTCATTCCAGGCTTTGTGACCCCTTGCTTGTCTTTTCCTGTTTAGTTTTTAGCTTACTTGGTTACATAACCATTGCTTTTGCTTAAAGGTCAGCCAAGAGTAAAGTTATATCTTGCTGGAGGTGAGATGTAAACAATGTCTGATCTTGCCCTGCCATTTTTCTTAAATCTTTCACAGAGCTGGGTGAAATTGTGCCAGTATTCATAAAAGAAGATTATGTTTTAGAATCTGTATTGTATTATTCAATAAATATTTCAAGGTGTCTGCAAACAGGGATTAATGGGTATTATATTTCAGGAAACCAGAAAGGTATCAACCCAAAGAATTAAATAAAACATTCATGTTTGATGCTCATATAAACTGTAACTTAAAATAAAATGTGTGTAAACTTCCTTTTCCTTTTGTTTCATTTTCTTGTCATAAGATAATGCAGCATAAAATCAAATGAGAAAAAAAATGAAAGGTGATTTTTTAAAAATCTAAAATTGACCTTCACTCCGAAAAGTATTGCCTTTCTTCCATCATCACTGTTAACAGTCAGTGATGGAGTCTGTATGCAATTAAAACATCTGGATGAAAAATGCATGCTTCAGTGTTTCAGCAGTGTGTTTCACTGATACTGCACTGCATACTGGTGCAATTGCATACTGGTGCAATTGGAGGCATCTGGACATGAGAGAACAGTACTACAAAGTATGTCAACACAAATTTGGGGTGTAGTGTGTATTCAAACTTAAAATCATACTAAAATGACTGGAATTTATGGAAAAATTCTTGGCTTTTTAAAAACATTCTGTGTCATTGTTAGAAAAAAGTATATAATAAGTTGGATCTTCATTCAATGCTTGTACTTAAAAGATTCATTAATGATCTTAAATGGGTTTCTCATCTGTTGTAAAACTCCCACAAGAGCCAAATGCTCTGGTGTTTCTGTCTCTGTTCCCGCCTCTGAAAATTCTGTAAACAGGTCAGTTACCTACCTGGAATATTCTATAGTAATTTAATAGGTCTTTTCTCCTTATATGAAGTTCTTATATGATCATTTTAGGCACTACTCATTTTAGTGGCCAGTAACTAATGATTTGATATGCAGAATGCAATAAGCAATGTTGTTTTTTTTCAGTTGTTTGGGAATTTAATTTAACAAATTGTATTTATATAAATTGTAATAAAATAGAAGAATAGTTATTTCCTTATAAAAATATGGAATAGATAATAATTTTATTTGGAAAGAAAAAAATGACCCTTTCACAATTACTTCTTCCATGATCTCTTTGGAATTTACATCTATTTTCAACATAGAATTCTTTAAACATTCCACTTCTGTTTGAATGTCTGTAAAAGACAATCAACCACTTTCTCAGGTTTGTGAATAGTGTTCTAAAAGCCCTTATGGTTAGTCTGAAACTTCTTTCACCTATAATACAGTAAAAGTGAGACTTCTATCTCTTCTGTTTAATTTGTTAAGCTTCTTAGAGATTCTAACTTTGGCTAACATTATCACTGACTCTTTAACTGTAGTTTCAGAGTTTTTAGTAATATAAAAAATCACAATTATGTCTTATAAATCTGATTATGTCTTAGTTAATATTGTTTATTGTAATTTGGCACTACCCTTCTGGTTTTGAGTTTATAAATGTAATATACATTTAGGAAATTATTTACGTACATTACCTTTCTAGTAATCAAACGATGTGTAGATGATTTTTGGAATATTAAAAGTTGGTGCATTTTAACTCGAAAAAAAAGAAAAAAATTAATCACACTGTTATTCTGACTATGTGACAAAGGAGCTATGCTGGGAGAAAAAACCAGAAGGATATACCAAAATATTAATAGTAGAATAATAGCCTAGTTAAAATAATGTATACTGAAGAGCTTCCGCCAAAGCAATGGTTACCAAAACTGTCCTTTCATTATAATTATCTGAAAAATTTTTAAAAGATACAATTGCCCAGACTCTATTTTATGTCTATGGAATTAGAATCCCTGGGGCAGTGCTGGGTAATCTGTATTTTTAGTCCAAGGTTTTGTTTGTATTTGAAACCTGCCACTCTGAAGGGTATAGTATCTATTTGTTTCTTGAGAACACTCTGATTTGATCCCTTAAAGGAACCAAAACTTAACATGTCCTTCACATTTATTGAGAATGGCTATAAGAAATGGCAACATAGGATTTCTGCATATTTTGCAAAATTATCACTAAGAAAAGTCTCAACAGATGGATATTCATAGGATGATTGGACTGAGGAGTCACTTGCTCCATTTGTCCTGAGCCTAACTTAAAAGGCAAAGGTCAACATGATTGAAGGTCATCAAATTTAGATTTTCTACATTTTTATTTCAAATGGGATTTCTGTGTATGTTAAATGGGTTAAATTGTTATATATTTTAAATATATCAAAAAATGTTTAATCCTACTTTATCTCCTGATTTTTTAATATATCAGAGACTAAAACACTGAATCTCTCTCAACTTTGAATGATCCTGGCTAATAAATATCTTTTATTTAAAGTCTCATGAAAAGAATTTCCATTGAAGATTAGAGGTAATGACAAGGTTGTCTCTCCTGATGAACTGTGAGCCTGGGAGAGAACACAAATGCTGACCTGAGTTCAAAGATTGACAATAACAACTGGGACTCAGTTTAAGGTTTGTTTCTTCTTGATTTAAACCATCGACCCAGGAAACCAACAGGGCAGGTTTTTCATGAGATCAAGGAACCATGGGGGCAGATGTATATCTCCTTGTTGCTGCCCTTTCTCTCACAGCACCTGCATTTCAGTGGTAACTTCACTTTCAATGGTCACTGAAACCTTTGCAGAGTGAGGGATCAGTTAATTCAGAGAAGCCCAGGGCTACAGATTTCTACCTTTCATATACTAGTCTCCATGGGGGTGAGGGGCAGTAATTGGAATTTCAAGGTCACTGTAGAGTTGTCACTATGCTACAATGACATATTTCTGAGCTCTACTTTACCTTAATCCTGGGCCCAGAAGGGCCTACTCAAGCCTACCACAGGTGATACCTCATCATGTCATCATGTTACCTTTTTCCTTGGCTTCCTGGATCTTCTGTACTATTTTTGTGTTTGATCTCAGGTGCATATTCCAAGAGGGCAAGTAGTTGGCCTTGTTCATCATTGAATCTCTAATACCTTCAATCACAGTTGGCCCAGAGTAAGTGCTCAATAATTATTTATTAATTACATGAATGAATGCAGGAGATTCTCTTAACCTTAAAAAATTAACTTTTAAAATTTATAACATAGCTATTTTTGTCCCTTTTAAAAAGTCTCCTCAAATATCTATCTATCTATCTATCTATCTATCTATCTATCTATCTATCTATCTATCATCTATCTATCTATCTATCTATCATTTGAAAAATACTAGTTGTACCAAGACATATACCTTAATTTAGTTCTTTTTTACTTTTATTTTTTGTTAGTCAATCAATAATCTTCACTGTATGCGGAACACTATATTAGGCACTTAGGAAGATACAAAATATATATTATAGAAGACATAGCTTATAATGAGATTTAAAAAACCATTTAGTCATCTTCATATTCCTTGGAAAAATTAAATTTTATGAAGTATTAACATCTTTACAAAAATGAATTTACATGCAAGTATATATTTTTAGGTAAATATATAAGGAGGTAGTTACGTGCCTAATATTCAATACTGGTAAAAAATGTTATAATTACCCAAATCATAAGAGAATACATCCTCAATATAAGAGATTTAATATAATGTCAAAAAAGAAATACAAGCTAAAATAAGAAAATTTCTCTTTTACCCCCAACTCCTTATTTTCTATTTATTTCCCCTAAAATAACCTGAAAAGCACTATTAATAGTTTAGATAGGTTTCATTTATTACATTTTTAATGAACTTGTATTTCCACATGTTTGTATTTTCTATATCTTGCTTCTTTCACTCAGCAAAATTTGCTTTGGAGATCTTTCAAAGTTAGTACAAAATAGATTTATTCCATTCTGATAATGCTAAATTATTTGGTGTTAAACATTTGTTAAATTTTACCTAGTTGCATATTTTGTCAATAGGCATATATGAACAATGTTTTATTTTCTAGACTAATTTATATTTCATCATTTCATCATATTTCATTTTCTTGGCAAAGTACTAAGATGACCTCATTTTGAGAATATTTAGTACTTGAGATACCGATTGATATAAAATGTATTTTTTCATATTATATTCTTTTAATACAATAATAAATGGTGTTGTTAATTTATTGCCAACTTTTTAATATGCAAAGTGAATTATGGATCCTGTCTTTCTAATTATATAGCAGAATCAACCCCTCATGCAGAAGGATTGCTTTTTCTTCCTTTTGTCTAACTCCACCACTATGTATGTTGTGTTATTTGAGAATTGAATGTTTCTAGGCAGGGGGTTAAAAAAGAGAATACTTCTTAAGTAATCACTAATATATTTACAGAAAGCTAGAAAGATTTCCAGGAATAACTACCACAAAAGAGAATATTTTGGTTGTTGTTTGTCTCAAATTCATTTATCTCACTTTATTTGGATGAACCATGACCAATCTAACTGGATGTCACTTTAATAGAAAATTAAGCATTTACAATTCAGAAAGTATATGTCTTTTAATATATATTCCTAGTGTCCACTAACCTTCTCCTTTAACAAGTACATTGCAACAATATGTGTTCATGTCAGAAAACTCAATCAAAATTTGTAATTTTTTAAAGCAGGTAACAAGCCTAATCGAGGATAAAAAGTCATGCTCTCTAGCCCTAAAATGGATTTTTCTATGCTGAAAGTGTACAACCCGAGTGCTAATGGCCAGAGACTAGGAATATTCCAAACTGTATTATTCCGAAAGGCTGACTCAAGGAGGTCACCAGCCATAGAAACAAAAAGGAAGGGCACGATTAATTCTCATTTATAAAATGCAAGCATATCATGCCCACTGATCTAGATTTAGATCCAGGCTACAAAGTATTTTATGTGAAGAAATTATTAAATTTGCACATTAGCCTACTTTTAAGTCGTAATCAGTTTCTTTAGCAAAAATGTCCTAAGAGTGAGAAAGGGATTCCTGCTTTGCCCCAGAGAGCAATGTAGCGATTAATTCCACCACCTGAAGCAAAAGTACTCAGAGCGGAAGATCTGCCTTCTACACGACAATCCCAACTGAGAAAATAGTTTCTTTAAGTGTTCTTTAATATATTTTGTTTCTCACAATGTATCAGATTTCCAAAGCTTATGTTCCATATGAATTATCTTTCATATGCAGGTTACTTTCTAAATCTTAACAAATACTAAGCTGAACCATTCAACTCTTTGTATTTAATTCATTATAATTTGGTCTATTAGGAAGGTTAATTTCTAGTGGTATTTTGAGTTCTAAGAATGTATGTTTCCCATATAGAAGCTTTATTTTAAATACTTCACTTCCAAAAGAATGTATACGTTAGTTCAGAAATGCTTTCCCAGTCACTGAACTAAATATATAACTGAACCAAAGTTGAATTTCATGTGTAGCTCCTATCTACAGTTTTCCTTCTCAGCTTTAAATTAGATGGATTATAATACTGGAAATTTGATTAATTGTTTGTAAACAAAAACTACTTAGAGATTCTGTTGAGTATGTGTGTTTGAGGGCGGTGGTGGTGAGAATCAAGAGAAATTTTTTTTAAAACTACACTAGTCTTGGGTGTTATTTAATAAATCACTTGAAACCTAGCTTTTATCCTCAGTAGCAAAATGAAATTACTCTGTTAGAGATGATTGGTAAATATTAAAAGTCAAAGGAAATGATCCTTTTTCTTCAATCTTTCTTCTCCTTGATTTCACAGTAACATAGGTAACAGTGTTGGCATTTGTTTCCTGTATCAACAAGGACTTTTTGGTTACGAGTGACAAAAAGCCCAACTCAAACTTGCTTAAGCAAAAAGAGAATATATCGGTTCACAGAACTGGGAAGAAGAGAGATACTTCTGTTTTCAGGCAAACTGAATCCATAAACTAATAGAATTCTTGTCATCTCCCCGTCTCTCTTTCTGCGTGTCAGGCTATTTCTCTCCCACACGGAATGAATGGCTACTTGCAGCTTGAGTCATATTCTTATAGTTTGTGAATCACGGGGAAAGAGAATTTCTCTTTTCCAGTAACTGTAAGCCTCTGGGAAGGACTCTAGTTGGGATCAACTTTGGTCCATCATGATTACTCAGGCCAAGGTCATGTCCATCCCTGTGGCCACAGGGCAGCACACAATGATTGGAAACAGAAACAGAACCATGTAGAGTTGGGGAGGGGGTGTTAGTGCCCAAAGGACACAGAGGAGAGAGAAGGGGAAAGGTCTAAGGAAACACATCATTGCTCTTGATTCCCCTCTGGCATCTCTGATTTCTTTCTCCCCATGACTGCATTGGCTTTTCATCTTCTTTTTACCCAATGCCTCTCATTTAGACATTCTCTAACATTCTACTCTTTTAAAAAAATTATATTCTCCTCCACAAATATCTCTTCTTAACACACAGTCGCAACTAGTCCATCTATGCAGAAGCATTGTAAGTTTCTACCTTCAGACATCAGTACCATCATTATCTACTTGTCACGCAAGAAGATAAGTGTGAGTTATAAATTTATTCATCCTCAAGAATCTTATATACTATAGAAAAAATACAAGGATGTAACACCCATGATATGGCTAATTTTTCACTGATTTCTTAAATCTTGATAGAAAATTGTTATGAGCCACATTTTACTCTTTCCTAGCACCCCTGAGACTTAAATATGGAATTGACATTCTTGCCAATAAAGTTAGCTAAGAAATATAATTAATGGAAAGCACTGATTTTCACATATCAGAAACATCAAATACATATGCAGAAACTCCTGGAAAACTCATCCTTTGAAAGAGAAATCTTTGCAATATATTTTACATTATGGTACTGAGTCCAGTGACAGGAGTCCTTCCCACGATCTATATTAGTCACATCTTCAGTTCTTTCTCTCATACGCAATACATAACACACTCTGAAAGCAATCATAAAGGCCCTTTAATGTATCAGAGCAAAACATAACTCTGAGAAGTCGGCCTACCTGGTGTTCTGCTACAGGTGCTCTCACCCCATGTCTGCTAAACAAAGAACCACCACAGGGGAAGGAAGAGTGCATTTTGCCTAAAGTGGTCGCTTTATATTGCTCTCTCTGCCCTCTCACCCATTAGAGGGCAGCTGGGACACAATGTGGCAAGTGCCAAAAAGAGGAAGCAAGTGTTATAAGAGTAAAGGAAGAAGAGACTATTCTTTTGAAGGAACAGAGTAGACAGAAAAACAAGTTGAGGAGGAAGACAAGTACAATGTTGGACTTTTTCAATTTTGAGTTTTAAAAATATCCATCCAGAGATTGAAAATTGTAATCTAGGTAGGGCTCAGGTCAGAGATTTCTGCTAAAGATTGAAATATGCGAGTCATCCAGTTAAACAAATTCTACAAATGTTCAGCTGTGTAACTGAGCAAATCATTTCTCAGCACCCTGGTTTCCCTATCTTCGTAATGGGGAAAATGATATGTAATTATTAGGATTTTTGTGAGGATTACAAATTTATGTAGGAGAATTTCTCTGTTGAGATCTTATTAATAAGGGAGTCATTGTTATGACTATCCTAATTGCCATCATAGTGTGCTTGGCTTTGTGTCATGCTCAAAGAGCTCATCTTTTGCTGGGAGTAAATGAAGTTGCCAAGAAAGAGCCTCATAGAAAGGACCACTGTATTAGACTCTCCTGATGACTGTCATCACAGGTTATTTATCACCCTGTCCTGCCCCCTCTCTTTACATCTCCCAGGGCATCCATTCCTTCACTTTTATATCTTGAATCCCTCTATCAGCCAGGACTGCTGAAGTATTTGATGTCACTGATAGATTTCTGTTTTATTTCTAACAGTACTGCACATAGCTTATATTTACTAAGTACTGACGAAGTAATCCTTGCAACCACCCTGTAAGGAGAAAATTGAGTCCGCGTCATATCAAGTAACTGGCCCATGGTGACATAGAGTAAGTGACAGAGATGGAATATGAACCAAGATAGTCTGAAATAGGATCCCTCCATCTTTCCCACCTTCCTAAGTTGCCTCTTCTTATAAACAAAGTAATTGTTACCATTCCCTCTTTGCTCAAATTCTACCCATCATTTGATACATATTTCTAGCCTCAAATTTTCAGGAAAGCACTTCATGAATACTGTGACAATTGATGGTCTTCTTTAAACCTCGGTGTTCAAATACAACATCTTGCCCAGGAATATAAGATTTGGAGAATGGAAACTTCTATGTGAGTTACAATGATTGGTGCAAATAGTAGGACAATGAGAGTTTGGAAAGGCACAGAAATGGAAAAGAACCTAGTATGCAGAGGCATGGCAAAATCCTGGGTACCACTCAGGAGTGAACATGGATTGAGAGGAACAGTGGGGACCCTCCTGGGCTGGAGAAAATCAAGATAAAGGTGAATAAGGAGAGTTAAATTAGAGATTTGAATGATAGATTGAGGTTTTTAAACTTTATCTTGAGTTAGAAATAAAATACTAGAAAAGACTAATAATAATTCAAGATTTCAGGAAGACTTAATCCATGTTTTATATCTATAACGGATTAAAAAAGAGAAAAAAACAGAGTCAGGAAAACTATTAATAACAGAGAAGTTGTTGCAACAATCCAAGTATGGAGTAATAAGTGCCTAAAATGTGATGCTGGTGAGCAGAATGGAAAATAATTTGTTTTATAAAAATGGAAGAAGAAGAAAAGAAGAAGGAAGAGGAGAAGAAGGAAAAGGAGAAGGAGAAGAAGAAGGAGAATGTGTTGGTTCACAAAGCACTTGCAGAAAGACCCTAAGGAGCTTGCAGGGTCATGGGTTAAGATAAAGATAATTGGGAAATACAGTGCCTCACATCCACTTAGGTTCTTCAAATGTATGTGCTTTTTGAAGTGTTTTCCTTTTTAGTGGGGAAACAACAGGTGAAGAGCTTTGTAGAATTATGTCCCACTTTACTTTGCTTCTTATTTCAAGATGTGGATTTTCCCTAGTATTGAGAATTGTGGCTTTATCCATTTTTGTCATCTTACCATCCTTATTGTCTAGGTTTACAAGCCTACTTTTGAGGGCTCATTTAATATTAGAGGATCATGACATTGCTTTAATCTGACTTTTTTCTAGACTTCACTACTCTTTCCTGCTTGTTGAGAGAGGGGGCAGAAAATAGGAGAAAGAGAATTGTGGAATTTCAGGAAATATGTGATATCATTTATTTTCAGATGGTTAGCCCCATAAGGTAGAAGGTCTGTATTCCCAAACCACTCTATCTACGTTGACTTAGGCCACTTTCCCCTCCTCCTCAGGCAGAATTCATTTATTCTCTTTAATTATTTCCTTTGATTATTTATTTATTATAGCTTTGTCATATGTTGTCTTAGTTCTGTGCATATTGCAGTTACTACCATCAAGTATTGAGTCCTCAGGGAGAGTGGAAGTAAGACTTTTAAGATAGTTTCTCAAATTTTTTTAGAAGGAGATGGAGAAAAGGAAGGAGGAAAAAGAGAAAAAAGAACTTTTATTTAGGGAGATACAGATATATATATATATATATATTGTGTGTGTGTGTGTGTGTGTGTGTGTGTGTGTTTGTGTATGTGTGTAGCCAAAGAGGAAACTTGAATAACAATTAGTAAGAATTACACATGATCAATAATTTATACACTATGCACACACGTGCATACACACACACAGTGTCTGGCTGCTAAAAGCCTGAGGAATTATCTATTAGGAATATTTTGAATGTTTATCTATGGTATTGACAAAATTAGACCAATAAGACAATCTTTTTCTTTTTGATCATTCTAGACATAAGAAGATTCCTCCTTGGGTAACATAGTGGTGTTGTGTTATAAGGACTGAAGCTGATATGGTGAAGTGATAAATGATTTCCTATAGAATTAATGATTCAGCCAGGAGACAATGACAAGATGGAGCTGCATTACTGGGTCAGTAAATACAGTTTCTTTTTAAAGCACTACATCAACCCAGTTCTATTTGTTTGTGAGAACAATTGTTCCTCTTGGGTATCCCAAGGGGATTGGTTCCAGGATCCATTATAGATACTGAAATCCATGGATGCTCAAGTCCCTTACATAAAATGGCATAGTATTTTCACATCCTTCTGTATACATTAAATCTGTGGTCCCCAACCCTGGGGCTGCGGACCCATACATGTCCCCAGCCTGTTAGGGACCACTGCAGAGCTCCGAGGGCCTTCCATGAAACTTAGGAACTAGGGGGAGAACAGAGTGGGGGGGCATGGGGGGAGGTATACAGCAGGAGGTGAGCAGCCAGTGAGTGAGCTTCATCTGTATTTACAGCTGCTCCCCACGGCAGGCATCACCGCCTGAGCTCCACCCCCCAGCTCCGCCTCCTATCCCCACCACCAAAATTGTCTTCCATGAAACCAGTGCCAACCGGTGTCCCTGGTGCCAAAAAGGTTGGGGACCACTGCTTTAAATCATTTCTGAATTACTTGTAATACCTAATACAATTCTATTAATGCTATGAACTACAATGTAAATGCTATGTATTAATAAATATGTTATGCTACACTTTTCAATTTGGTTGATTGGTTGTTACTTTTGATACTAGTTTGGTTGAATCCATGGATATTAAACCCGCAGATATGGAGGGCAAACTGCATTTCTGAAACACCTCTATATTATCTCTGTATATAGATACCATTTGATGTTAGCACAGTTTACCTCTTTCATGACCCCTATTGCATATTGCCGTGGGCTTACTGTTAAATAATTTAAGGCAGAATCATCTTATTTGCTTTGAAATTCCCCATAGTACTAAGCTCAATCTTTAGACTATAGCAGGTATTTTTTATATGTTTTGTAAACTGAGTAGAATAAAATGAATTAATGTTAAGTGAAGTATTGCAAGAATGGAAAAACAAACACCGTTTGTAAATTAAATTTTATATCAAGCATATACATTCAATACATGTTCTATCAAAAGTTAGCTTGTTTTCTATTTTTTCTTCTTTTCATTGTTTTTGACCAGCATGTACTGAGTATATTTACCCAACACTGAAATGAATTATAAGAAATTTGAAAAACTGAAAGAAATACAAAAAAATATGGCACGTACTCTCAAGGAACTAACTTTCATGTCACATAGTGTCAACCCTATCTCAATTTTTATTTGCCTAATGTGTTTCTACTTTCAAAGACCATCTGTATCTGTATCTAGTTTTTCAGAATTATATCATCCTCTATAAACAGTGGAAACATTGCATTTTTTGTAGGAATTGAAACATAAGCCTCCATTTGTCATTTCTACTTTCATCCCTTACTTCATCTTTCCCTTTCTATTTAAAACAAAGATGAAATTAAATGGTATCTTTAAATACTAAGGTGACAAGTGAAATGATAAAAATTCAGAAGAAGCAATAGAACATGTTACGATCAGTCATACCTAGCTAAGGTGTGAATGTGTGAGAATATGTTTTATATGGGTCTATACTTCCTATATACCTCAAAATTGTATTATAATTTGAAAAAAATTGGAGTATCTACTTTGTCATCAATTAAGAAATATTCCATGACATTTGAGGTTGTACTACTATATAAATTTTGCTAGGATATAAATTCTGTAAAGAATTTAAGAGCTGACATTCTGGTCAGGTAGTTTTACAGATGAGGTAACATTGGCACAAGTCCCAGTGATGACAAATTTGCAAGGTAAAAGAGAAACTTTGAACAGAACCCCAAATTCATGACTCTCATCTAGTCTAGGGGTCTTTGTCTTACACTATGTTTCTAAAAATATCATGTAATATATTTTATTATTTCATTTTCTATACCAGGTATCTTTATTGTCACAGCAATTCTAACACAGTTGGATACGTACAGCTTTGTCTGAATGACACTAGATGAGGTTACAAAAAGGAGCAACATTTTAAGACATTCATTTATTTCATTTATTCAAAAATACTCAGAGTGCCTACTCTGAGCCAGGCAACTTGAAAGATACACAAAAAAGTTCTGAGGTATAACATAGACTTAGCTCCTGACCTTTAACAGCTGAGTGGCTCACATACTGGTTTTCATGGCTCACATACTGGTTTTCAAACTGTTTCTTTAAACCAGAGGTCCTCAAACTTTTTAAACAGGAGGCCAGTTAACTGTCCCGCAGACCGTTGGAGGGCCGGACTATAGTTTAAAAAAAACTATGAACAAATTCCTATGTACACTTCACATGTCTTATTTTGAAGTAAAAAAACAAACGGGCAAAAACACCTGCATGTGGCCTGCGGGCTGTAGTTTGAGGACGCCTGCTTTAAACCCTCCAGCACTATGGAAATACATCAATGATAAGACCAAAACTGAAGAAATTTCCACTAACCAATAAAAACTTTTAAAGTGGCTCATTTATTGATATATATTTTTTATTTAAAAAACAAAAAAATAAGTTTATTTCAAAGTATTATGGGGGTACAGATGTTTTTGGTTACATAGATCGCTTTTGTAATGCTTGAGTCAGGGTTAAAAGTGTGCCCATCACCAGGTAGTGTTCATTGTACCTGTGAGGTAGGTTTTCATTCATCCCCTCCTTCCACCTCCTTCTGGCTTGATTTCCACTGAGTTTTACTTCCCTCTATGCACACGTGTGCTTTTCAGTGAGTTCCAATTTAATAGTGAGTATAACAACAAAGATAAATAAATGGGACCTGATTAAATTAAAAAGCTTCTATACAGCCAAGGAAATAGTCAACACTTATTGATATTTATCTTTTTTGAACATGATCTTGGGAAGGATTTCATTTAAAGAAAAAATTCTAAATCTAGCCTAGTACGATTGACTAACTTATAGAAAACAATGAACTATATTTGGAATAAAAGGAGAACATGCCACTATTCATCCATAGTAACAGGCACTGTGTTCTCTAAAATATAAATGTATTATAAACACATTTCTGACTTTTTCTCTCTGTTTCTATTTTCAACACTCATTCCCATAGATAGTGTGATAATTTTAATAATTATGAAACTAAGCTGATCATCATGATGAAGAAAGAGCTACTTTCTCATAAATGTAAAGGTTTTTCATTTAAGATGATGTTTTCTCTTGGAATGATGTGACAGTTTTACTTTGCAGTTGATACAATATTGTATATAGGCATTTTGTAGTAGTCACATGAGTGGAATGAATGACTATTGGCTGGAAAAACATAATCTAGATTATGAAGTGACTTTAGAACACATTCCATTGGAATCCTCTGACTAGATGTCTTAGATTTCATTGTCATGTTAACATGCTTCCTGAGTACAGAGGTCTGTCTTGTTTGCTTTGTGATACTGTGAAATTTGATTTCATTGTAGTAATTCATAAGTACTCTGCCTTTCCAGAGAGTTCTTGGATTTCTTAACTGCTTGAAGTCATTCCGACTTCATCTTATGGCCCGGTAACACTATCCAAGGTATTTAAAATCACACAAAAACTCACAACTCTCATTGCTTTTATTTACTTAGTGACCAGCTAAACTTCAAAGATTCCTCAGAAATCTAAAAGACATGTTGAGTTGACATTATGAGTTTAGGTCATTTGGTTGATGAACAACTACCTAGCAATGATACCATATGATTTGTTAAATAGCTACAAATTTCATTTCATTTACATCTTGCACAATTTGGGAACTTTCATAAGTTTATCCAAACTTTTGCAATTATTACAGGACCTTTAAAAATAAGAGCTCTGAAATGAGTTCATAATGAAAATGTGTTGATTACAACTAAAGTTGCTAATTCTTTTACCCATGTAGTCCATAATCTGATGTTGATGATATCATCAAGAAGGATCCTATCTAAAAAAAAAGAAAAAACTTTCAATATGATAATGTAGTCCTCTGAAAACCTGAGTTTTCTATGAATTTCTACTCCAAAATATAGAAATAACATTTAATAAATAGTAGAAAAGTAATGTGTTTAAGTTAATAGCTTTTAAATATTATAACTATATTTTTATAAATATTTTACTATACATTCAACATGATGAACTCATAATATGTAAATGTATTCTACTCTTAATATGCATTAACAGCCTATGTTGATAATAGTTCCAAAGGAACTGTTATAAGAGATGCTCTGAATATGAATGAAGAATAATAGACATATGTTATGGGTTCAATATATAGTAAGGGTACAAAAGGAAGAATACATGGTTTTGTTAATCCTCATTCACTAAAAATGCGGAAGCAACAGAAAGAGACACGTGGTTTAAGTCTGAACACTTATTTGATATATAGCACAAATTTAGCAAGCCTTAGAGACTTCATTGATGCTGCACAGTAATGCTATCAGTAGGATTTGTTTTATAGAACATTAGCTAGTTCGTAAACATAAAAATAATATAGATTGAATAATATAATTCATATTTTAATAAAATGAAATACTTGGAAGACATTTGTACCTGTGATCTATTGATCAATGTATAGACTTAGAATGTCTGCTTCTGTTATGGAGGAATAATTTCCTAAGAGATTGATTCTCACTCAGATTATAGCCACAAATTTTAGAGAAAACACAAAAAACAATTTCCTTTCTTTTTCAAGAACTGTTAGCTGAAGGCCACCCTCAGTTCCTTGCTGTAGGGAAGATGGAGAAGTTTAGTGCACGAGAAAGAGAGAGAGAGAGAGAGAGAGAGAGAGAGAGAGAGAGAGAGAGAGAGAGAGAAAGAGAGAAATATCACATAAGATGGAAGGCTCAGACTTTTGAAATCTAATCATAGAAGAGATGTCCCATCACTTTTTTCTAATTATGTGCATTAGAAGCAAGTCACTAGGTCTACCTCACACTCAGAGGAAGGGACTGACTATACAGAAAGTGAGGATCAAGGAAGTTTGTCTTATAATGCTATCTACCAAGATATTTACTAATGGTGTCTAGGTAAGGAGATACTAAGTATAGAGTTTGCATGAGTTCTTTTATCATAATGTGGAGAAATTTTATATGATGCTACAAAGAAAATATAACAATGTTTAAATATATTTTCATAATGTAGAGTTGTAAGTGTATAATATAGACAGTGGTTGACAGGGGAACAATGTAATCTTCCAGAGTTATAAATTATTAAATTTGCATTACAATTTGTAAAGTTAATTAGTAAATGGTATATGGTCTACATAAAGTAACTTAGATTTGATTTTTTTTTTTTTTTTTTGAGACAGAGTCTCGCTTTGTTGTCCAGGCTAGAGTGAGTGCCGTGGCGTCAGCCTAGCTCACAGCAACCTCAAACTCCTGGGCTCGAGTGATCCTTCTGTCTCAGCCTCCCGAGTAGCTGGGACTACAGGCATGCGCCACCATGCCCGGCTAATTTTTTATATATATATATCAGTTGGCCAATTGATTTCTTTCTATTTATAGTAGAGACGGGGTCTCGCTCTTGCTCAGGCTGGTTTTGAACTCCTGACCTTGAGCAATCCGCCCGCCTCAGCCTCCCAAGAGCTAGGATTACAGGCGTGAGCCACAGCGCCCGGCCAGATTTGATTTTTTTTAGTTGACTGTATCATTTTGAGAAGTATAAATCTGTGCATGGTGTATTTTAATAGTTTATATAATATAGTAGGTAATATAGTAGATATAATTTGATAGTATGGACAGTTAATTGCTTGTTGGATTGATATTTCAATGAAAACTCATCCCAAACCACCAAAAATAATTATTTAACTTCAAAGTTAATTTTTTGAAGTATTGAATTTTTAAAAATTTATTAAATACATTACTATCACTATGCACTTAAAATATCTAGGGAAACAAATTTGAAAATATTTGTAATATAGGAAAAACGATATTTCTTTTATTCAATATTTTGAAATTACCATTGAGCTTTTACTGAATACACTAAATTATGTACACATAGACATGTAAACATATTATAAATATGTTATTATAAATATTATAAATATATTTATTAGTCAAGTTTCTGTATCATCTATATTATGGAAGCAAGATTTTTTTCAGTAAAGGTTATCACTTTTTGGAGGAATTTTAACAAACCAAAAGTATGATGTTAAACTCATCAGAGATCAAAATATGAATTTTCTTCATTTTATCTCACTTGAAATGTGCAATTTTTTAATGTATCTGTTGCCTTGGGTCAAAGGCCACTAGGGAAATATTTCAAACTCCTGGTTGTTTTGTTCCAATATTTCAGCTTTTTCTCTTGGGTTAAGGTTTAGAATTCTCTAATTAATCAAAAGTCTTCTCTTTGCCTATTGTTTCATTGTCTACCATGAGTGGAGAGACTGGCTGGGGGATACAACGTGGCTCCTTCACTTAAGAACCATTGTCTTCAAAGCATGACTTTAGGAAAGCTAAAGATAGGGAGTGATTTATGTTCCTTATGCTGAACTAAAAATTAATATCACAATTTGAGTTATTTAAGAATCCTCTATAGCCTTGTTTTGAAAGTAGCTGTGCTTACTTTGAGAATTATACTCAATTTTTAAAATGCCTTTAAAAAAGTGATGCTAAGAAAATTTCTTAACCTCTACAAGGATTGATTTATCAGGAAAAAAAATCTGGTGTCCCTAAGAAGTTGCTTCTGCCTGGTTTTGAACGCATTCACCCCGTTGTATGATAGAGATGTAGTCTTTGTAATGCTGAACGGTCATAGACAATGTCTGTCGGCCAGTATAAGAGAAGAGCATCCTGGGTCTTAGTACATACCAACTGGAACATTCTACAGTCATTCCAGCAATTTTAAATGGCATAGTTTCATTTTGTAATGGTTTATTCAACATCAGCTTTTTAATAATCTTTGGCATTAATGGCTATGTTTCATATGGTTTCCTTCCAACACAGTTTAACAATTATATCTTTATAACCACCACTCTCTTTCTTTCATTTAAAAAATTATCTTTTACTCATTAGTGGGCTCTCCAAATACGATCTTCTTGATCACAGAGAGACCCAGGATTTTCTGTTTTTCAGAACCTAAAAGATAAAGAGTTTAGGATAAGAAGAGACCAACCACACATAGGGCCTCTACCCAGTGTCACACTCCAGCAGCACTATGGGACCTGTGAAGTGCAGCAACATTACTTTAATATTGACAGTGCAGTTTATGGTGAAAATAAAAGTGAGCCTTCTAAGCATACTCTTTTTTTGCTATCAGATAGATTTTCCAAGTCCCATATAGCCAATAGAATCTTGGGCATACTTCAAATGGATTTTCATCTAATCACTTGGTGGGAAATAGCATGAATAGTCTTACTGTTACAGAGTAAAAACGTAAGTATAGAAAGCCCTCTAATAGAATTCTAAGATGAATTAAAAACTTCTGGAATGTATAAATGAGGCCTGATTTTGATACAGGTATATAGGTTATAAGAAAGATAGTAGAATAGGCATGAGGTTTGGAGTTCTCGGCATGTGCCCACTTCCACCTTCTCCCGCATGTTTGCACTTGCTGCTTCCTTATCCTTCCTCTCTTCCTTCCTGTGGTTAACTCCTCATCCAGGGTATCTTCTCCAAACCCAGTTCATTCTTCAAATTCCTCTCTCTTCAGATTGGGTTCTGTGCTGTCTCTCTGTACTACCACAGGTCCTAATTCTTCCCTCATGATATGAACTGTATTATATTTTATATTACTTTATTTTTATTTGTTTAACTTCAAAACAAGTTTTATTTGGGAAGAGCTTGTCATTTTGTTAAAGCTGCAAAAAGTTCTTTCACAATTACAGTTCTAGAGATCTGGTAATTTCCAAGATTTCAGTGTTCAAATGTATATTTCAAAATGAATAACAGGAGGAGGATCAAGATGGTGGACGAGAAACACTGCCAGAAACAGTGTCTCTGCAGAAAAGAGAGATTCCAGCAGAAATTAGAAAAAAGAAGCAAGAAGACGAGCATACAGCGGACGAGGGCCCGAAGGAGGGGTACCTGAGACCCCGGGAGACTCCACGGGAGGAGGCTGCGGAGGAGAACTGGAAGCTGAGACCACCGGAGCAGTGGGAAGGGTAGGAGGATAAATCACCTTTCCCCTCCCCTGCATTTGGGACTGCTGGTGGGCTCCCCAGCGGGTGGAGAGACCTGCGGACACCAGCCCAGAGACGGCCGCCGCCAGCCAGCGGTGAGCCTGTAGCCGACGTGGCACCAGACTCCCAAATCCCTCGGGGCACCTCCATGTGCACAGACCCGACCCACGCGGCAGGCGCCATATTGCCTCCTCCTCCCCTCCGCCGACCCTACCCGCGGCTGCCCAGAGAGACAATACAGCCACCAGCCAGAGGCACCTCCAGAGGGTGGGACCTTCTCTTTTTGGGACCCTACAGCTGACTCAGGGGAACTCAGACTGTGAGCTCCCTACCCGCCAGCCCTCCCAGGTGCTGGTGGCATGGTGTTCCCAGGAGAACGGTGCCGACCCAGAGGCTGAGAGACACAGACACAGCTTGGGCTCCCTGTGGGTGAACTGGGACCGGAACTCCTCTCCCTGGTGGGGATACAGTTTGAACTCTGGGACACAGAGGTCGGACATGCAGACCAGATCCCGTGCACCGAGGTTTAGCATTGCCCGGGGAACAGAAGGGATATTTGTGAACAGCCTGCTGAGGTGTGTGTGCCTCCAGGGGCAGATCAGCATCCTAGAGGGCAACCCTCCCACCAAAGGGAGACCGTGCGCCCAGCCCAGACAGTGTTTCTGTGCAGGGAACCTCCCCGCCAGCATCACAATCCGGGGAGGCCTGGTGGCATGTGGTCTGGCCTGCTGGCAGAGGCCCAGGAGTAGCTGCAGAGTTGAGGCCTGCTCCAGACTGCGGGTCTCAGACAGCCCCACCCCCACAAGCAGACTTTCTGGCTGAGCGGGACCATTCCAGCCCTGCCCTGACAGCTTTTCCTGGAAGCAGAGAACAGAACTTTGACCCCTGCTAACGGCATTGGTGGTATCTAAGGGCAGGCTTACCCAACCCAGCTCTGCCCAGAACAAGAGCTGATAACAGGACACAAAAACAACAGTATAGCCTATTCCTCCAAGCAAATGCCACCTACTGACAGGGACGGCATCCTGCACAGCCTTTTCACAGCACCCACTGACTCATTATACAGGGAGTGGTCGAATCTCACCCACAGACACCACCTAACGGCTCAGAAACTAAACAAGGCGTGTGAATACCCAAACAAAAACCTAAAGGAAAGAAACAACAACTGATCGACATGGGAAGAAATCAGCGAAGAACTCAGGTAATATGGAGAACCAAATGGAAAACACACCCCCAAAGAGGAGCACCAGCCCCTTAGAAATGGACACCAACCCAAATCAGGCAACCAAAATGACAGAAGAGGAATTTTGTCTGTGGATCATAAGAACACTCACCGAGCTGCAACAACAACTCAATAACCAACACAAAGAAACCACAAAAAGCCTCCAGGACCTAGAACAAAAGTTCACTAAAGAAATAGACACAATGAAGAAAAGTTTAACCGAACTCCTGGAAATGAAGAATCAATTCAGGCAACTACAAAATACAGTGGTAAGTCTCAAGAACAGGGTAGATCAAACAGAAGAAAGAATCTCAGAGCTTGAAGATAACACCCTCCAACTAAATAAAACCATCACAGAGAGAGAGCAGAGAAACAAGAGAAAAGAGCAAAGCCTACAAGAGATGTGGGATTATGTGAAGAAACCTAATGTGAGGGTCATAGGGTTACCAGAAGGGGAAGAGGACAACACCCAAGGGTTGGACAAGCTATTTGAAGATATAATAGAGGAAAATTTCCCAGGCCTTGCTCAAAATCTTGATATACAAGTTCAAGAAGCTCAGAGGACCCCTGGGAGACTCAATGCAAACAGGAAGACGTCACGACATGCAGTCATCAGACTGACCAAAATATCAACTAAAGAGGCCTTTCTAAGAGCTGTAAGACGAAAGAAGCAAGTGACATACAAGGGAAAGCCAATTCAAATAACACCAGACTTCTCTAATGAGACTTTACAAGCAAGGAGAGACTGAGGCCCCATTCTCACTCTTCTGAAACAAAACAATGCCCACCCTAGAATCTTATTCCCTGCAAAACTAAGCTTCATATATGAAGGAAAAATAAAGACATTCTCAGACAAGCAAAGTCTCAGAGAATTCACCAAGACAAGACCAGCCCTACAAGAAGTACTCAAAACAGTGCTACGCACGGAACAACATAATAAAAACTCACGAATATAAAAACAACCAAAACCCAAAGATTAAAGGCCAGATAATACAATGGCTCAAGAGAGAAATCAAAGCAACAACATCCAACCCAACAGAATGAACAGTAATCTACCTTACCTATCAGTTCTCTCAATAAATGTGAATGGCTTAAACTCTCCACTCAAGAGACATAGGCTGGCTGAATGGATAAGAAAATACAGGCCAAGTCTATGCTGTCTTCAGGAAACACATCTAACCTGCAAGGATGTATATAGACTAAAAGTAAAAGGGTAGAGATCAGTATTCTAGGCAAGTGGAAGCCAAAAGAAGGCTGGCATGGCAGTTCTAATTTCAGATGATTTAGTTTTTAAACCAACAAAAGTAGTGAAAGACAAAGAGGGTCATTATATAATGGTGAAGGGCACATTTCAACAAGAAGAGATAACAATTTTAAATATATATGCACCCAACTTAGGTGCACCCAGTTTCATCCAGTAAGCAAACCTTACTGGATCTAAGCAAATGGATTAATAGCAACTCCATAATCACCGGAGATTTCAACACCCCACTGACGGCACAAGATAGATCCTCCAAACAGAAAATTAATAAAGAAATGATGGACTTAAATAAAACCTTGGAACAACTGGGTCTGACTGACATCTACAGGACATTCTACCCAAAATCCACTGAATATACGTTCTTCTCATCAGCTCACGGGACATTCTCTAAGATTGACCATATCCTAGGACACAAAGTAAATCTCAAGAAATTTAAAAAAATAGAAATCATACCATGTACCTTCTCAGATCACAGTGGAATAAAAGTAGAAATCAACCTAACAGAAACTCACATTTCTACACAAAAATGTGGAAATTAAACAACCTCCTACTAAATGATTACTTCATAAATGAAGAAATCAAGATGGACATAAAAAAATTCTATACTCTTACACTGCTAGTGGGACTGCAAATTAGTTCAACCTCTGTGGAAAGCAATATGGAGATACCTTAAAGCAATACAAGTGAATCTACCATTTGATCCAGCAATCCCATTGCTGGGCATCTACACAAAAGATCCAATGACACTCTACAAAAAAGACACTTGCACTCGAATGTTTATAGCAGCACAATTCATAATTGCAAGGCTGTGGAAACAGCCCAAGTGCCCATCAATCCAAGAATGGATTAATAAAATGTAGTATATGTATACCATGGAGTACTATTCAGCTCTAAGAAACAATGGTGATATAGCACATCTTATATTTTTCTGGTTAGAGCTGGAACCCATACTATTAAGTGAAGTCTCCCAAGAATGGAAAAACAAGCACCACATATACTCACCAGCAAATTGGTATTAACTGAACAGCACCTAAGTGGTCACATAGGTACTGCAGTAATAGGGTATTGGGCAGGGGGGAGGGGGGCGGGTATATACATATATAATGAGTGAGATTGCACCATCTGGGGGATGGTCATGCTGGAGACTCAGACTTGTGGGGGGAGGGGGGGAAATGGGCATTTATTGAAACCTTAAAATCTGTACCCACATAATATGCCAAAATAAAAAAATAATTATTGTTTAAAAAAAATTAATAACAAAGCCAAACCCACACCAAAAGGAAATAGCTTTTAGATTGGTTTGGAATGTACAACCTTGATTTCAGCTTTTCTCAGAAACAGACCTACCGCTTCCTTGGAAAACAGGTAAGATGGAGTCAATGCCCACAGAAAGATATGTCTTTAAATAAGTTAGTCATTTGGCCAAGATTATTCACTCCTTAGAAAATACAGAAAGATAACAAGACCTAGCTGGCAAGGTATGTGGTACAGCACCATTCTCATAGGGAACTTACAGGGTGCTGGGGTCAGCAGTTGTTGGCTTATGGCACACAAAATAAGAGCAGTCACTGGAGGTGGGGAGAAAATGCTGAAGGGCAGGGAGCCAATCACAGTCTTGTCCAGCCCGTTAACTTGCTAAAAGGAGAGGCTGTGTTCTACAGCATCTTTGGGAGAACATTTGAGATAGTTCAAAAATAATAACAAAGGCCCGGTGTGGTGGCTCATGCTGGTAATCCTAGCACTCTAGGAGGTCGAGGCAGGCAGATCATTCGAGCTCAGGAGTTCGAGACCAGCCTAAGCAAGAGCGAGACTCCGTTTCTACTAAAAAAAATAGAAAGAAATTAGCTGGACAACTGAAATATATATATATATATAATTTAGCTGGGCATGGTGGCGCATGACTGTAGTCCCCGCTACTCCATAGGCTGAGGCAGGAGGATCAATTCAGCCCAGGAGTTTGAGGTTGCTGTGAGCTAGGCTGACACCAGGGCACTCTAGCCCAGGCAACAGAGTGTGACTCTGTCTCTAAAAAAAACAAAAATCACAAATAATAACAAAAACCCCAGTATTCTTCCCCAGAGGTTCTGTGTCTGAAAGGAAGGGGGACCTGGTCAAGGTTCCCACAGGGTACTTGTGCCTGCCATCCACTTCCGTCTCCATGTGATACAAAACATCAGCCAGGGTGTGCTCCACCACAGTGCCCCAGCCTTGTCTCTCATAGAGTGATAAGTGAAGTCCTTTGGAGAGTACTTGAAGCACGGTCCAAAGTTAATGGAAACCGTGCATCTCTTGTACAGCAAGATGGCTAGAAAGTAAATCTCCTCAAAAATATCTATGTAAGCCACACCTTGATTGACACCATTTGGGAATCCGCTTTAGGCTCTTCTCTCCTTTATTCACAAAGTCTTTTCCCTCAAAATATAAATAACTCTTGAACTTTATCAAAGCCTTATCTTCATAAGTATCAGGGAATGATTTGGCTGTCTGTGTCTGCAGGAAGGTTACTATAAAATCCCAGGACGTCTCCCTGTCCACAGCCAGAAGACTAGTGTTTGCCAGTGGACAAACTGGTGCAATTGGTTCCCTTTTTTGCTCCGCCAAGAATACCTAAACTTATCATAACCTAAGGGAGCTTGAAGATTACCTAAGGGCTGAAACCAACTCAGTCTGGCAGTGGTGTCTGGCGGCGTCTCATCCACAGTTTTATTTGGGAAGAGCTTGTCATTTTGTTAAAGCTGCAAAAAGTTCTTTCACAATTACAGTTCTAGAGATCTAGTAATTTCCAAGATTTCAGTGTTCAAATAATTTCAAAGTACCTGACACCTTTTCATACCCCATAAATGGCCTGCACCATCCAGTAACCCTTCTCTCCAATCACAGTCAGACGGTCATTGGAGATCTTTAACTGGGGAGTTTGATCATGTAGGGATAACAAAACCCGTTCATATAAGCAGGTTCTGTAGACGTCTCCAGGAATAGATTTTCCTGCCCAGCAGTCAAGTCGAAGCTTCTCAGGGTCAGGGGCACGGGGATCAGGCTCAGCTAGAACATACAGACAGCCGTCTTTGTTAACCGGGTGTTCCAAGGCGCAGCCATGAGGGGGAAGGCACTGAGCAGAAAACGAAGGGTCCCTCTGGGCCTTCTTGGTGGCCCTCTGGTCCCTCCATCCTGCTCCTCTTCCTTTTCCAGTGCTTCCTACTGTGATTCCCCCATTTAGATTCTCACTGGTAGACACTGCACTGCTTTGTTTTTGGTCGTCATAAAAAGAGCCGATGTTACTAGGATCCTGATCCAAAAGTCAAAATTTGGAGTAATTTTTCTCTGGGTCTACTTCCAGAACCAGGGTGTTTCTTTACCAAGAATACATCTTTTTATTTATTCACTGTTTTTAAAATGTTATTTGGCCAAATCATTTTCCCAGGTCTCTGTCTGGTCATCATGCACTCCCAGTATTTACCAATATATGGTATGATATCTTTATCTTTAGAGGACATGGTTTTGGATGTTCATCCTGTGTTGGGTACTGCCATGTGAGGTTGGCCAAAGCACTGAGGCACATTTCCTTCAAGTTTGCTTGCTTCCGGAAGAAATAGGTATTCCCACTATGATGGCATACACTGCAATAAAAACTGTAGTTGGTGATATATGTAGCTTGTCATTGACTGAAACATTGCTAAGTGATACATAACTATAGTTTAGTTACAATCTTGTTTTTATGATTTAGTGACTATTTCTTAAAACAAAATTTGGAGACATATAGGTACTGATTTAAATGTCAGAGTTGATATCTCCTCTCTTTACCTGAGAATCTAAATGACTTTAGGGGTCATATTAACAAAAGAATCCTCATCATCTATATCATTTTAAACATCTTTGTCATGATTACCATGCTAAGATTATGTTTAACTATAGCTTCAACAGATCAGTCATCATTTTCAATGGCCTCTTGCATTTACTGCTTTTCTGTAATTCTTATTCTCCTGGTATATCTAGGTTCACTTTCTATATATGAAGCATTGTCTGCTGCATATGTTATGACCATTTTCATTTCTGTCTTCCTTCGTGTTGCTCTTATCTGACGTGTACCACTGTATGCCTTAACATCTCATCTCCCTTCCTTCAAAACACAAGCAGGGAAGAGCAGTGACAGCAAGGAGAGACTCTGAAGGCCAGTGCCCCAGGCCAGGGAAGCCAGACAACTGAAAGGGACACTAACTGAGAGCTTGGAGGGGGAGGACACATCCAGTTAATTCAGCAACAGGAGATTTTATGCCCAGTTCTTTAGTCACACATCCACAATAGAAAAATATTTGAGCTCCTAAATATGACATCAAGTGTGCCCTTGTTTTTACCATTAGAAATGATGGATTCATTTACATGCATTATCCAGGTAACTGGAGCAAGAAGCCTGGATGTCGAGAAACTTAGGCTCCTAGTGCTGGCTCTGCAATTAACTCACTAAATGACCTTTGCCAAGTCATTTAACTTCTCTGAGGCTTTCACATTTCTGTAGTCTTGCAGGTGTTATCTCTTGTATCTGGAATTCCCTAACCTCTCTGACAGGCAAGCTTTTACTCATTGTCAACACTCAGTTTGGCATCATCTTCTCTCTGAACCATCCCCTGACTCCCCCCACCTACGCCTGAGCAGAGTTAGGTGCTACTTCCTCTGTGTGCCTGTAGTATGGTAATTATTTACGTGAATGTCCCTCGCCTACTCTGCTGCCTTCTTATACCCCTTGCCTTACAGACTATGAGCTCCCAGAAGACTAAAACAGTATTTTCTCTATTTTTGAAACCCCAGTGCCTGACATGTGGGTTGACATACAGTAAACAGTCAATATGTTTGTTGAACCTAGTGAATGAACTGTATGTCTTTATATTTCTTTATATGTCAAATGAAGGAGTTAGACAAGATTGCTGGTTTTGTAAACTTGCAAAACTGGAAGAAGCAGTTTAAAATGGAAGGGAAGGACCAATACATTATGGAGAAAAAGAAGAAAATGCTCTATTTGAAGTAAGGACTGGATTTCAGCAACCTGTCCACTTGACCTCTCCTCTTAGAATACAGTAGTAGGAGATGCAGCAAGACAATCCAATAATCTTGGCCCCAAATCATCATTACTAATTTCCCTTACAGCTATAAAATTGTTATTTTGTGAAATTCACTCGTTCAAATAGCAACATTTTTTATTTGAACATTTTTGAAGTAATTTTTCCTAAAATGTAAAAAAATATTGACCTGGCTCTATAAAACGTACAGCATGGCACTTACATAACTGACTCTTTTGTTTTGTTTTGTTTTTTTTGAGTCAGAGTCTCTGTTGCCCGGGCTAGAGTGCTATGGCATCAACATAGCTCACAGGAACCTCAAACTCCTGAGCTCAAGCAATCCGATCCTATTGCCTCAGCCTCCCGAGTAGCTGGGACTACAGACAAATGCCACCATGCCTGGCTAATTTTTTCTATATATTTTTAGTTGGCAAATTAATTTCTTTCTATTTTTAGTAGAGACAGGATCTCACTCTTGCTCAGGCTGGTTTCGAACTCCTGACCTTGAGGGATCCTCCTGCCTTGGCCTCCCAGAGTGCTAGGATTACAGGGGTTAGCCACTGCGCCCTGCCGTGACTCTTTTCTTAATGACCCAGGTCTTCATTAGGAACATTGAGTATTTCGCTGAGCCAAATTCACAGAGGCATTGTTATGACATATTTATTTTCCTGTATCTTCCTTGTTTGTCTGTTGTCATTTCTCCTGCTGTCCATATTACTAACTTAATAGCTTCCTTAGCTCGTATCTTCTCAAAGTTTCGGTGCCCTAAATTTTCTTCTTTTATTATAATAAGCTGTGAGCTAAAATAATGGAAAATAAAGTTTATTTAGAGGTATGTGTTCACAAAAGAATGAGTAGGATTTGAACAAGTTGATGGCTTTTGTGTTGTCACTTTGTGAGGATCATGAAGGTTGTTTAAGATATTTAGTGGGATGGTGTTATTTTTTGGTTTCCAAGTCCTTGGTTTTGCAGATTGCTAAAGTTGTGCTTCTACATAAATGAGGTATATATGTTTTCCAGAAAAACCATCCTTGGTAGGATCTGGGAATGACTGAATGAATGTACCTTGAATGATTCAAAGCATTTAAATCATTTTTTGTTTTACAAAGCAACTGATAAAATATTTGAGTATGCATCCCTAATGTATGCTCTCTTATAAATTATACCCAAGTACTTTTTTACTAATAGGTTATATACCTTATAAAAACATATCAAAAATATAAATGAAAAATGACAACATGAAAAGAAATATAAATACTCCTTCTAATATTTTCTGCCCACTTTCCACAAGATTGTCTAGTGCACCCTCTGGAATGCATACCCTACTTGTAAATCTCTGCTATATATATATGTATATATATATATATATATATATATATGTATATATATATATATGGATATTAACTTTGACTTTAGCTAGGCAAATAAGCCTCTGCCCAAGTACAAACTAATTTAGCTGATTTTCAAGACATCAAACCAAATTTCTTTATCTTTAGAGCTTAACATGTGTCGTAGCGTATAGTATGTGCACAATACATGTTTGATGAATGCCCATTGAAGAACTGACGAAGATTAAGAATAATTCATAAATTCTTTTAATTAGTTCTTTACTTTTGTCTGCCTAGCTCATGTCAGACCTCTTTTGCAATGTGATCGCATATTATTATATTATTATTGGCATGCACATCACTAAACAGGAATGGTTGTAAAGCACACTGGAATTTCAAAGGCAGGGGCCTTTGATCCAGGGGTAGGGCATATAACTCCTCTGGCAGGTTGGTCCCCATGGAAAGTTTCCACTCATCCAGATTACTGTAGCATAAGACATGGCAAAATCTATCTTAATAAAGACCATCTATGGGCATCTGGGATAGCGAGTGGGGCACTGGCAGTAGCAGTACTTAAACAATGGTGATTCTCCAAGCTGGAAAGATACCAATCTCTTTCCCCACACACTGGAAAGGGTGTGGGGAAAAGGAGAGGGGCCAGTAAGGACACGTTTGGGTTGAGTTTCAGGGCGTAGCTATGCTTAGGCCTTCTGCTTTCACTCTGCACACTCACCTTGGGCACTTGTATTACCACTTAGCTAGTGAAGTACCATCTATTTGCTTGTATTTCAGAAACGTACCCAGCAGCCTACTGGACAGTTCCCATTAGCTGTCTCAAAGGTACTATATCATTTACATGATTAACTCAACAGTTTTCCCCCAAACCTGTCTGTCCTGAATGTTTCCATCTCTGTAGATGGTATAACCACCATACAGCTAGATGCAGAACCCTGGAAGTTTTCCTTTATTCCTCTAACTCCCTCATCCTTTACCTTCATCTATTTGGCTCCATTTCTACTTCCAGCATCAGCTCTTGCCTCCTACTTGGACTTCCTAGATCCAATCTTGGTACCTCCAAATCATTTTACACATTTATACCAGGGTGGCATCCACAAATGGTAATTTGGATAATATATCCTCTGTGCTATGGTCTGAATGTTTGTGTCCTCCCAAAATTCATATCACTAAGTGAATCCTAATCACCAAAGTGATAGTATTAGTAAGGTAGGGCCTTGGGAGGTGATTAGGTCCTTGCATGGCAGAGAGCAGAGAACAAGAGGCAAGCTCTCTTGTGTGTTTTTATAAGGGTACTAATTACATTCAGGAGGGCTCCACTTTTATGACCTAATTACTTCCCAAGGGCCCCACCTCCTAATACCATCATATGTGGTGCTAGGATTTCAACATATGAATTTTGGGGAATGCAATCATTCAGCTCATGACATTGAGTGAAAGAATGATAGAATGAGGTAGAGGTACAGTCCTGGCAATTTACTTAAAGGGCTGATATAAGAATTCATTGAGATAATTTGTTTAAAGAGCAGGGCATGATTACTTGGTGTTTTGATGTGGCCTGTGTGATATAGTCATTATGCCATGCTTAACTGTACCCATCAAAATGCTTCTGCTATATAGTAGTAATAATATTTAGTACTTTTGAGTATCTTTTCCCATGTACAACATTCTTTCAAATGTTATAGGAGAACATTTATAACATTATAATGTGATATCTTATTTAATCCTCATAAAGAAACTCCATGATGCGTTTCTTATGAGGCAACCAAGACATAAAGGGGTCAACTAACTTCCCCAAAATCACATGACTGAACAAAGTTCAGCATTTGGGCATTTGGTGATTCTAGGACACAGACTCTCATTTCTAAACTATTAGAAATAAAATGATTCCTAATAGTTTTATTTGAGCTTTATTTCGTCCCCATTAAAGAATAAGATATTTAAATTTAATGCAAGGAGTATTTACCGACTCATTCACCATGTGTGCAACATTAACAACTGTGTGAGGTTAACAAATATTTATCACTGACTTTCTAGAAGAGTGCTGTAACTTCTTGATATTTCTGGACCTTAATATCTTTGTGAGAGAATTAAAAGAAACAAAGCGAGGGATAATAAAACAATAAAAAAGAATTTTCCAGAACATTCTGCATTCTAAACAACTCCTTTGAGTACAGATTACGTTTCAGTAGATAGTGAGGCTTCCTAAATGTTTGTTCGCTGATGATAATGCCCTCATCCTCAGAATTCATCTGCTTCCATCAAATCGGTTCTATAAAAAATAGTCCAGGCCCTTAGACAAGTTTTCAAGAGAGTGAAGGCACTTTCACACACACCATTTCTGAAATCTCCACATTTTTTTTTAAAGCATTTGGTAGTTATGGGTCATTGGGCAAAATGTCATTTGTCTTTGGAAGACTGTGGTCTGAATGACTGTCATCAGAAACTTTGAAGTCTGTTTTTTTCAGGATGATTGAAATCAAGTTTGAATGCACTGGCTACAGGTAAGAGATGGATTTTTTCCCTTCCATTGGAATCTACACCAATGGGCTTTTTGAGGAAATGAAATTCCTGGGCTATTATTAATAACACATCTAGAAAGAAAGTGAATCCAATGTCCATTTTCTCCAATTTTGATAAAATCACTGTGGTTCCTCTTATCGTAGAGAGTCAAAGAGTGAGTTCCTTCTAGCTTTCTACAAATGAATTCTGCATTTCACTCACAATGAAATAAATAACAAAAGTTATATGAATATATTATTAAAGTAATTTATATCTGTGAATTACTGTACACTTGTTATTGTTGGCTCATCAGATTAAGACACAATCACAACGTCTCATTTATGCACTGAGTGTTGATCAGTTTTTTACTTCCGACCACAAGTTTATCTCCCCACCAATACCACTGGTCCAGTGAGGCATGCAGCCTGCAATATAGGCCAGTCTGGAGACCTGAGCTAGGACACCCTCAAAGGCGTCAACTTTGCTTGCCTGGATGCCTGGGTTTACAAAACTGCAACTGGTTCTACTTGATCAGGGATTCTGGTTCTACCTAATCAGGAATCCTGTTTGACCAAAAAGTGATTTTAGAGTCAAAGATTAAGAGGTTAAACGCTCAGCTAGGGCTCAGGGTTTCAAATGCACTGTCCCACCAAGAAAGTATTTTTTCGTTTTTCCTTGTCACCTTAAAGATTTTTACTTCCCCTAGGGAATTCCCAGAGCTTCTGGGGAGACATATGGGCAGCCAGGGGCCAGCCCATTCGCTCCCTTTTCCCAGCCCGTGGAGGGCGTGTAGCGCCCGGGTGGGGAGCCCGCGCCAGCCCAGTCGCGCTTTGGCCTCCTGACCCAGACAGCCTCGGACGCGAGGGAGCGCTCGGCCAGCCTGGGTCGCGCACCGCCCCCGGCCTCGGGGCTGCCCGCCAAGAGTTCGAGGCCTCCCCAATCCGGATGTGATGAAAGGGAGCAACAGAGGGAGAAGTGTTGGAGTGTAGGAGTGGTGGACGGGGCGAAAGAGAGGCAGAGGGGGGAAAAGTCCCCCTGGGAGGGGAACTGGCCGGAGTGAGCAGGCTGGAAAGAGGGGGCGGAGTGCGCGGAGTCTGAGGAGCCGCCGCTCCGCAGTTGCCGCCACTGCGGCGTCTAGGCTGCGCCAGAGGGAGGCGGGGAGGGACGCGCAGGGGCGGCCGCCGCGGTCGTCAGGCCACCGGGGCGACATGCGGCCGCTGCCCGAGCCTCGCTAACTTCCCGGGCGGAAGAGGAGGAGGAGGAAGGGGCTGTGAGCGACTGGGGGGATGCCGAGGTAGGTGGTGGTCTCCGGGCCGAGGAGAGGAGGGCTTTGATCCCATCCCGAACCTCTCCCAAACCCCTACCTCTCTTCCCGGCGCCCGCCCGGCCCGGCTCCCCGCGGGACTCCCCGGGCACTCGGCCGCGGTCGACTCGCACTGGAACAGTTTTCCTCGCTACTTTCAAATCAAAACTTCCCGGGGTGGAGTTTGGGGGAGGGCAGCGGAGGGGGAGGGAATGTCCCGCAGGGGTGGTGTGCTCTTCTCTGAAAACATTTTTCTTTTCCCCACTCCAGAAGCAGTCAGTTCCCTGCACCCAACACCTAACAGCCCTCCCTCCGTGCGCCCCGCGGGGCGGCGGGCTCGGCGGCGGCGCGGCGGGCTCGGCGGAGCGGCCCATGTCCGGCGCGGGCGAAGCCGGCGCTCCCGGGCCCGCGGGGCCGCAGCGCGCGGCCGAGGCGGGCGGCGGCCGGCTCGGCGCCCCGGCCCAGGGTGAGTGCGCGCTTGCGAGTTGCGAGCTTCTTTCGTTATTGCATGTGTCAGTTTGCCCACACACTTACTGGTGGGGGGACGGTGAAGGTGCTGCGAGGACGGTTTCCAACCTCCTGGTTGTGAACTTTTGCACAGTTCGCATTATTCAAGCAAGTTCTCCAGGATTCCTGCCCTGGATCAACAACCGGATAAGAGGGCGGGATCCGCTGGTCCCTCCACTCCCCCTTCCTTCGGTTGGGAAGAAACAGGATGACCATGATTGCTTTTTTTCTTAAACATATGCATTTCTGGGTTTCTGGGCCTAAGACTCAGATGTAAGTTCTGAAGCACTTCCCTAAGTCTCTTCAGTTCTTGTGTCCTCAACAGATCCAGGACTGGCGCTGCTCTCTGAACAAGCATGCACCCTCCCTTTCACCTTCCTGTCTCTTGTGGGCTACTATGCAACCCATTTGATAATCCAGGTTTCTGTGACCAGTTGCTTTGGAATGGCTTATGCGTATGTTTTCAATAACTGTTTTGTTTTGAAATAAACATGTTTTAAAAGAAACACTTTTCAAGAATGAATTAGCTCCTTTGTGTTCTTCCAAAGTGTAAACACATACAGCCTATAAAAGTAAATAAGTACTCTTGCGTTTGGGAAACTTCCATAACAAGCTTATAAACAGGTTAGACAGTATCTTCCCTCTCTTGAGGTTTATATGCCTCAGGTTTTCACTGGGGACATAGAACAAGGTTCTTAAATTTCTCATGCATTTTACTTTAAGGATGGTTCTGATTTAAAGAGTTCTGACACTCATATATCAAAACTAAGTACTTTTCCAGGGCTCAAAGCCTACCTTATACCCTTGATTTTAAGCATATCTTGTAGCTTTTTTTCTCCTGTAATAATAATGTAGTGAGCTTCATAGGATTTTTTTTTAAGGCACAAAAAGTGGAAAAGAAGTTGTTAACTTAATGTTCAAGCCACCATAAGTAAAAGCAGAAAACATCCATGGTTAAATTATAATGTTCTGCCATCCAGGGCTGTTAAATTGAATTATATTTATCACTGTTTTTTGCTTCTAAAGAATGAGCCGTTTTTCTAAACAGAGAAAATAAAAACGATTAGCTGCAGAACATCAGAAAACTAGAATAATAAACATATGTTTTCCCAGAAGCAGCCCATGTTCTACATGTTGTATTGTCAACACAATCATTTTCCTGTCATTAGGCATGCCCTCAGTAGTCATATCGACTCATTGATGGGCTGTTTATGCTCACACTTGAGCTGTTAATCATTATTGTTAAACAAGTCATATGTCAAAAGTCAACATCAAACACCCAAGGAAAACAATTTGATTTGAAAATAGGTAATATCTACCACATCCAACTTTAATAATTTGCATTTTCAAATCAGCTGGAAGAACTTGCAGTGGTACTTAATGCACCTGTGCAGTGTGATGCGGTATGGTATGACGTGATCTAACCTTAAGAAGGAGGACATCTAGAATGGCTTGAAGTAGGATGCTTGCTGTGTAGGATGCTTGCATCACATACTATCAGTGTGGAAACTCTTGGGTTATATTTTACCTGAAAATTACCTTAGCTTCAGCAACATAGTTTACATGTTGCTTTTTTATTAGTTTAACTTTGACTTATAATATTCTTTAAGTAGGGATCAATTTAATCACAAATGTATTACAAAATTGATTTTTAAAAAAGGTAATCCTTGCAATCTTGTTAAAATATTGTATCTCAAACAGGTAGATTTCATAAGGTGTATTTAAAGAAGAAAATTTTGGTGAGTGGGTGGAGAAAAGCTTCAAGTGTAGCTTGCCATGGTTGGTTTTATTGGTAAAGATGTTTGTGGAGAAGCATTGCTCAAAGGCCACTATTAAGCCCTTTCTCGATTTCTCTTATCCTTTGTTTCTGGCCTTGGATTCTTTATCATCCTTTCTGAAGAATAGTTTAATAATTCTCCTGTAGGACATGGCCATGTAGTTCATTGAAACTTAATTTTATAATTCTGTATATTAAAGTCAGTGAGAAAAACTGAAGGCTTTGTAAAAGTTAACAGAAAATATCATTTCATGAAGGATAGGATCAAGTCTTCCTCTGCAAGCAGTTATATGTATAGGTATATTCAAAAGACATTGTAACCTATATATATATTCTGTATTATGTTGTATTGGGCTATCCATATTGTTAACCAAAGGCATGGAACCTTAAAGTTGAAAGTAATTTTAGGAATTCTCTAGTCTGAACGCCTTATCAAATCTAAGATGCTATTCTGTATCCTTTTTGGTGGTTGGTTAGTAGCCTACAGTGTAGCTCATTCTAAGTATCAGCCTTAAGAGTTAGGAAGATTTTCCTTATTAAGATTCTTACTCTCCTTCCTTAAAACTTCTACGTTTTTGATATGATTGTGCAAACCTTACTATTTGAAAGCATTATAAAGCACTAGAAGTCTTCCGCATGTGTTTTTAAAAGTTGTTACAGAGTAGGGACATAAGCTTGTGTGCTCCAGGCTGTCAGAGAGAACCAGGATGGTTGTCAGACAGTAGAGAGCAGTGGGGATTTCGGGAACTGGAGAACTCATGGGCTAGGAGGCAGCATTCCTGAGTTCTAGCTAATTTTTGTCATGTGAGTTAGTATCTTCCAGTATTTCAAGTGATACTGGAAATCTGGATCTTCATGTATCATCTCTCCATTTTTAAAAGTTGGCAACTAATTAAATATAATCTTTGTCTAGGCCAAACAAAACAACCACACCTGCAGGCTGGATGTGGCCTCTGAGCAGCTGATTTGTGATCTCTGTTGTAGAAAATAGAAATTAAATGTGTAGTTTAAAACTATTTTCCTATTTATGACTAGCTTGTGAAATATTGATTTACTTTCTAATGCAAAGTACCAGTATAAATGTCTTGATAGGTGGAGGACAATTTGGGCCATACTTAACTTTTATTTTAAAAAAGGATGGCTCTTGTATGTGTGCTTCCTCTAATGGTCATTTTTTTCCCTTTTTGATTAAGCACTTTAAAATTCTGTTATAAAGCAATATTAAAAGTGTAGGTATTTGCTCTTTGGCATACTAGTTACTAGAATCCCTATAATAGAAAGAACCTTTTAATTAAATGCTTCTTTCATAAGCTTGTGATTTATAACTAGAGGAATCTTTAGAAATAGTTTAGTCCAACCTGCTCATTTTTTTTAAATAAGGGAAAGGATGCCCAAAGAATTTAAGTGACTTGCTCAAGGTCTCATATACAGTAGCAAAAAATCAGGATGGAAGCACAAATTGTAAAATATATGTCATTGCGATAAATGCAGCTGAAGTAGAGAATCAATGCAACTTTTTTGTAGGGATGGACGTGTTGAAGATAATAGGCTTTGGATATTGTGAATCACTTGGGCCTGTTCCCATCCCTGTATCATCTCCCCAGCCCCCACCCCATTGCGTTTGCCAAGATGTAGACGGTTGGACTCTGAGTGCTGGAATATACTTTAATGTGATAATGTGTGATTTAATGCACTCTTCTCTCTTGGGAGAGTCCTCTGAGACTATTAGGCGGACTTTTCATAGCAGGATGCAAAATGCCAGTGAAGTTAATTAAAAATAATCTAAAATAGAAGCTAGGGAGAGAATCAAGTTGAAATTATATAAGAAGAGCTTTGACTTAGAAGCTTAACTGAATTGTCAGAAGTTTATAGTGGTTAATCGGATTTTCTTTTTGGGAAGCCTGTTTGTTTGAATGTATATAATTTATACTTGTAGGTATCTATATTCTACTTTTATCACATTATTTTATCCTCTTTTTTTTTTTTTTTTTTTTGAGACAGAGTCTCGCTTTGTTGTCCAGGCTAGAGTGAGTGCCCTGGCGTCAGCCTAGCTCACAGCAACCTCAAACTCCTGGGCTCGAGCGATCCTACTGCCTCAGCCTCCCGAGTAGCTGGGACTACAGGCATGCGCCACCATGCCCGGCTAATTTTTTTAAATATATATATCAGTTGGCCAATTAATTTCTTTCTATTTATAGTAGAGATGGGGTCTTGCTCTTGCTCAGGCTGGTTTTGAACTCCTGACCTTGAGCAATCCGCCCGACTTGGCCTCCCAGAGAGCTAGGATTACAGGCGTGAGCCACCGCGCCCGGCCAGTATTTTATCCTCTTAATTAAGGATGGCATTTCTCAAAATTTGTCATCTTTGGAAAGGGTCTAATCCTGTTTCTCAATTGGGGATGATTTTGCCCTCCAAAAGACATTTGGCAATATGTGGAGACATGTTTGGTGGTCATTACAGGGGTGAGGTGTGTGCCACTGTCATCTAGTGAGCGGAGGCCAGAGTCATTGCTAAGCATCCTACAGAGCATAGGATGGGAAGCCTTCCCAACAAAGAAGGACCTGGCCCAAAATGTATGTCAACAGTGTTGAGATGGAGAAACCCTGCTATACTAATCTCCCAAGGCAACTAAAGTTTTTGGCTCCACCCCAGACTTTCAGAAACTCCGGGTGTGAGACACAAGAATCTGTATTTTTAAACAAGTTCTAGGTGCTCCTTAACTTTAGTTGAGAATCACTGCTTTACATACTTTTATCTGTAAAAAGATGTTATATTGATAGACTTTTAAAAACAGTCTTTTTTTAAGGGGGTATAAGGGGGAGAGAAAAGGCTTCAAAAATCTTTTAAATAAAAGTTCCTTTTTTCAAGTTCCAAAGTTTAAATTGTTACCACTGTATGTAAATTCTCTAATAACACTCTCAAAAATTTTTATCACATACTCTAGATCATCCTCAAAATACTCCTGAATATTCATCTTCAAAAATGTTTATTTCTTTTCAAAATTATATGTACTATAATACAAATATATTTTGAGCATCATAAAAGAAATACATTAGTAAAATTAAAAAGTATAAGAGGATAAATGAATAGAATTTTAATACTTTCTTTTACTACCTCAGTAGATATTCTTGTCTTGTTACCCTGTACTTCTCTTTGGAGACCCTAGGATATGGGAAAACAAAAAAAGTCCCCATTTTTTACATGAGTTGTGTTCCTTTGTAAATTAGACTTTTGGAAACTGGATTATACTGTCTCATAGGAACAGCATGATAAATTATATTTAGTTCCATAATAAATCTGAAAAAATTGTTGGTAGTAAATTTCATTAATTTTTTTATTCTTACAATGATAAATCGCAGAGAACATACTATTATAAAACTGTGTTTATATAATAACACAAATTTAAATGTCCAAGAAAAAAATAAAATTGAATAGAAACTGGCTTAAGTCACTTTTTGAATATAGGTGCTTAAGGAAGGACAAACCTTAGTTAGAAAAATATAGGGAGACTTGTCTAGATTTGAAAGAGGATTTGGGTACATTTTCAAGCCCCTTAAAACTAACACTTTTAATTCTTTTTTATGTCTAAAGGAACTAATGTACGTTTTATACATTTAGTTATAGAAGTGCAAGTCCTAACAGCCGGGCATATTTATTTTCCCTTTGCTAAGAAAAAGAATCAAATGAGGAAGAGAAGGATGTAACTGGGAAAAGAACTAAGAAGGAATGAAGAAGGGAAATGGTTAGAGAAGATGTGTCTATAAATCTAAGAAAGTGTTTGGAGAGACTGAACTGTTTGAATTGAGAACCGAGAGGAAAAAAGCTGTAAGGAATAGCTTGGTGTGCACTGAGCCTGTGACTGATATTAGGGAAACAGGTGCTGTAGTAGAGATACAAAGAAAGTGTGATGGCAGAACATGAAGGAGAGAAAATGTCTCTAGTGGGGCATTTGGAAAAGCCTCAAGAGAAATTTTGGTTTGAGTTGCACCAGGAAGCATGCTTCGAGGACTCAGTGGTGTGGCAATGCATGGTAGAAAACAGGGCTCAGAGGGGATGGTTGCAGAATATTGGGTACTTCATTAAGACCATTGTATGGGCTGTATAAAGGGCCAGAGCATGGGGTAAGGTTGTAAAGAAGGGCAAAAGTCAGATGCATCAGGAGGGCCCTGATTCTCCTGTTGAGGAGCTTGAGCATCCTTTCTGTAGGTGGTGGGGAGCCACTGAAAGTTCTTGAGTAGGGGATGGACAGGACCCATTTGGTGTTTTTTAGGAAACACCAGATTCAGAGGATGGTTTTCGAGGGAGAGGCAAGAGTAGAGGCAGCAATTATCAGGAAGCTACTACAATAGCTTGACAAAAGATTAGGGGACCTAGGGCAGCATCAGTGAGAGTGGAATTAAGCAAAGGGACTTTAGAACAATAGCAAAAGTAGGATAGAACTCTGCCTAGTTTCGAGAACCCCTTGAGGGCATCGATGTTTACATATACATCTTTGAATCTCCTGAGTCCAAGCACAGTGTTCCCATTTCGATGACTTGGACTGACATGGTTGGATAAAATATTTAATATAGGAGGTGGTGGAAAAATAGACATTTAAGGTAATTTATAAATTTGCTTTATATCCTCAGTGGAAACATAGGAGAAGCTGTTGAGTCTTCTTTTGATAAGTTTGACTCCAGAGACTTTATCCCTCACCATGATAGCCAATGGGCAGCTGGAAAAGCAAATTTGTAGCTAGGAGCGTGGTGAGGAAGGGTCAGGCTCACAGACTAAGAAGTCACCACCCTGGAGCTGATGGATAAGCACATGAGTGAGGGAGTGGACTGAGGAATACATTTTGGAGAATGGCTACACTTCTAAAAGGAGTAGGAAAAGAATACAGAAGTTCATAATGCTGGTCACAGAAGCATGAGATGTTTGGTGCATGCAGAAGATGGAAAGAGTTGTGGGTTATTGAAGGAGAAACCAGGTGCATGGAGGGCTTCTGCTCATCAAGCACTAATGAGAAGAAAGCCTGGGAAAAGAAAGATTGAAGATGAAAGGGGATGCAATGGGTGGGTGTTGATGGTGCAGTGGGTGTTTGTATTAATAATTGCAATAGAAAAATTCTGGGAAAGAATGGGATAAAGAGGCGAGTCTTAGGACAGTTGAGAACATTCCATTTTGAGATAGGGATGGGAGAAAAGGATGGGTGATAATCTAGAGAAAATTTGATATGATAAAGAATATCAAAGGCCTGAATCTTCTCACTAAAGAGATGGTAACACTTGCTTAGAGCAAGGGAGGTTAGAATGAGTCAAGAAATTTGAGATTTGTGGAAAAGATTTGGAAGAGGGAAAAATTCAAGAGGGAGTGAATCTGGGGCAAACAAAAGGCTGCTCAGTAGCACTGAGGGCTTGACTAGGAATGAATGCCATGAATTCTAGTGAACAAGATCGGCATGGTTGAGTGACTTTCCCAGTGATGAGCATGTGGGAGCTTGAGAAGAGAAGCAGATATAATGGATTTTGGAATTAGCACAGGGCTGGAGGTTGGCAGGATTGAAGCAATGGGAAGACAAGGGATCTGTATCACGCGTATCAGAAGAGTGTGTTTGTATTATATGATCTCGTGTTCCAGGCTGGGAAGTGGAGCCAGAGACCAAAAATGCAATTGGCAGGCTGACACTTCTGGCGAGCAAAGCTTGTGGCTGTTGCTTTGTTTGGTCAGTTCACATACAAAGATTTAATATATATGATTGGGTAACCTTTACGTGGATTATGAGGGAAGCTGTGGAATTTTTGGGTGTGTAAAAGCTTTTCCTGTTTCTTTGAACCTTATTTCCTGGATCTTGTTGAGGTGATTTCATGGAAAGAGGGCCCAATAACAGCATGCAATTATTTTACATTTTTTTTTTTTTACATTATTACATTTTCATAGTAATAGAAGATTTGGGAAAAAATAAGGAAACATAAATTGATACAATCTAAAGTTGCGCCATTTGCAAATAGAAAATTATTTAGAACAACAAACAAAAGAGAGGAGAAATTCAGCCAAATTGTCTTTCTGAGATAATGTAAGTGTTAAAGACAGAGGATAAATCAAGTGATTTCTTGATTTGTAATAGTCTTTATTCAGTTTTTGTTATGAGAAGACTGATTCTGGACTGGCCTGAGTCTAGATTTTGGATGGTTTAACTTCAGTGATTCATTAGAGTGGATCAAAGATGGATGCTTCTATCTTAATCAGTGCAATGTATATGTAGCAGTATTTTGGATGCTTGTGTACTTTTTCTCTCTCTTCTTCCCTTCCTGTCTCCCTCTCTCCTTCCCTTCATTCCTCGCCCACCTTGCTGTGGCTTGCCAGTACATTTTACTGGAGTTACTTAAACTTTTATATCATCTTTTTACATTAGCATACATGTCCTGAAGGAGGAAAGCTTTTTAACCTTCAGTTTTTGAAATCGAATTATGTTTTATAGTTTCTACTTTCTAATCAGTCAGGGTTCACTAAGTAGGAACTATGAAAAGAATTATTTTAGCATGAATTTAATTTCGTTTGTGGTTTCTACTTGCAGTCCACTTCTGTTTTCAGATTCACACCCACATGATCTGAAGTAAGATGATTCATATACATGTGCCTCTATGTTCTATTTTTTAGTAGTTCCAGAAATGAAATCTGAAATCAGTTTTTACACTAGCACAAATATTTTACTATTGAGAGATTTTGAAGGGGAAAACACTGTTCACAGATATTTTTTGTGTGCCTACAAGGAAGGTTCTGTGATTAAGAATATATATTTTTTTCCACAAGGAATTTGTAAACTAGATGAGGATGGGATATGACTGTGTACCAAATTAAATTGCAGTCTCTTATTTAAATATCAATTCAAGATTACAGTAAGAGTCATGCTGCCAACTTACTTGTGTAATTCTAGAGCATATAAATTTAAGGGTTGAGAAAGAATCTTAGGATGGCATGAAGGAGTCAGTTTTGTCTGGATTAGACTGCTAGTGACCCCAGCTGAAGAATGCAGTTTGTAGTTGTGTGTGTGTGTGTGTGTGAATTATACAGAATTGAGCACTAACGGGAAAGCACCTTGTGGCTGAGCAGGCACTCTAAGCTACGTGGCAGAGTGCAAAGGCCCCAACTTCCTTTCTGTACTTTTGTACTATGAACATAGACCTATTCTATTCTTACTAACCTTTCACCACCTAAGCAACACACAGGATCTTTAGTAATATTCTCTGTGAGGGGTTATACTATTTATTTCTCATTGAATTACAAGGTGAAATTATCAAGCATGAGGATGGTATAGGAGTTTACAACCTTGAAAATATGTACAGTGTTAAAGTAACTATGTCAGTTTTCATCAATATGCAAATGTGTGTAATTCTTACTTCAGCTAAGTAGTAACATATTGAATCTTTGTGTTAGGAAAGTATTTCTGGTTGGAGGGGAAAGAGGTTGAGGCACTGGTAGTGGACATGGAGAAGAAAGTATAGATTTGAGAGAAATTGGGGAATTGTAACTTGCAGGATAATTCATTATGTAGGGATACAGGAAATAAAGGGAAAATAAAGACTTGAGGGTGATTCTGTGTCTACTGTTGACCAAGATATAGATCACAGTGGGAGAAGAAAAGTAGTGATGAATTTTGGGAAATGTTGAGTTTATATCCATGTAGAGTTATATCCATGTAGAGTTGAAATTTCAAATCTATGTCTCAGGACAATGATCATGGTTAAGATAATGGATCTACAAGTTGTCCTCCTGGAAATGACTAAAACTGTGGAAGCTGATGAGATCACAAAGATGGTAGAGCCAGAAGAATAAAGGTTGTGGGTTTAAAGGAGAATCCAAAGTATGTAGTGTCCTAGAGCAAGGGAGGAGGAGTGTCCAGAAGGTGAGAGCTGGGTAAGTGAAGTGTATGAGGGGCTCCTGTTTGGGCCTTTGTGACAATTAAGAGAGAGGACACATCTTCTGACTTCACATCCATGTCTGTCACTCTGAAGTCCAAGAAATCAATTTCAATATACTTCTAATTCATTCACTATTATTTTTTGTGTGCCTTCACCACTATTTGAAATGCTCTTCTGCATTCTCTCTTTATTTACTTCAAGATCAGACTGAAATTATAACACGGAAATGCCTTTACAGATTAAAAAAGCCTTCTTTGGTTTACTTTTGTTATCCATTGGCCTTCATTCTTGTAATAGTGCCAAATAAAGGGTTCATTGCTTAACCAGAGAGCTTGAGAAAAAAGTGCTCTTGACACATTAACTCTTAAAGTGAGAGTTAACAGAAAGTTTTTAAGACTGTGGCACTTACATGAGGGATCACACTGAAATTCAGACTAAAGATGGGTGTGTATTATCATTTTTAAAAAGGGGAAGATGGTAGAGTCCTCAATTCCTTTTTATAGTAGAGTTGACAGTCTGCTAATTAAGAGAACTGCTATAGATATGCCATCTCTGAATTTCAGTAATCAGTCAGACTCTCTCATATTAGCTTTCTAGACAAGATTAAGAAGACTACTACGCTTATGATAGTGAGTAGAATGTGAAGCCTTTGAAAACCCATTGAACGAACTGAGGGTATTTAGTACAAAGAAGGTAAGATAGAAGAAAATGAGATATTTTCTAATATGACACTGTCATGTGCAGAGAGGATTAGACTTGTTTGATTTTGTTTATGTTGATTTTGCAAAGAGCAAAGTATAATGAATCAACGAAAATTTTAGAAAAGTAGATATTAGCCAAATATGAGCATGGTCTGAATACTTGAAACAGCCCCAAACTAGAGTAAGCGATTTTTTGAGGCTGTTTCTCAATCTTTGCAAGTATTCATTGCTTCGGTCCTTGGCCTATTGGGAATGTTGGATGTTTATTGTCTTCATCTGAATTGATTTTATCAGGTTATTAGAGGAACCTCCAAGAGCCTGTCTAACTCCAAATTCCTTGAGCCTATAAATGTTTGGCTTTAGCATGAGTCATGAGTATACTTTTTGGTTAAATAAACATAATTAAACTATATTTGAGGAGGTAGGAGTTTACTGTGCCTCAGTGCCAGTCATCCTGAAAATGTATTCTTAGGGTAAGTACTATAGGTTTAGATGTAAAAGGTGCAGGGCATTAAGATGACTGAGTCAATATGCTCTGGTCCCCCATATTGTATTGCTGTTATCTAACTTCTTACCTTTTGTTAAAATGGAAAGTGCAGATTTCTCCTCACCTCATATGTTTAGAGCCCTGATTTATTGAGATGTATTTTAAATTAACTATGGCTACATTTTGTACCCATTCCTTTGCATATTCATGCTCAATTGTATATTCATATAATTTTGTAGTTGTTTTCCACTTTGTGTATATGTCACTCTTTTCTACCCAACCTAAATCTGTAAAAGTGATTGTCAATGTCGCTTTTTTCCTCTCTTTTGAACATATCATAAGCTTCTAAATACATATGAAGCCCTTTAAAGGAATGCATTTCAGTTCTTGCTCAGAAGTCTTATTATTTTTTTAAAATGCTGATAATAACAATTAAGTTGATTTAAGCATTCAATTCATTCAACAAACATTTATAATATATTTGTGCTTATATAATAACTTTCTTGTGTTTGCACAATTATGAAGCTTTATGCATATGTTCATCTGTTAAAATGCTTTGGTTATCTCAACATTTTTTGAACAATGTGATTTTAATCTATTTTAGAATGTTAGGCAAAGCAGGTTGGTTTTGCAATGTTCCTTAAAGGTCATTAGGCTTGAGGTTTTTTTTTTTTGATCAGTGAAGAAGTAAAATTCCAGAGCCTCCGGTCTTCCTGAAAGCTGCCTTATCTTTGGTTTTTTAAAGGTTACATTTGGGAAGCATTTGTAGAATTTCCACATTGTTCTGAGCCACTGGGAAAATACAGACCCAGATTTTTTACTTTTCGGAGAGATTTTAGTCTTAGATTACTTGAAATTTCATAAACTGGAATACACATAGATCATTGATCATAATGCTGGTTTTTGGATAAAACAGAAATTATTTAAAGTGATTTTGTTTATAGATAAAGAATGTGTGAATATTGATATATATTATGCAGATTATAAATGATTTGTTGTAGATTATCATCAAATATTTAATTGAAGAGTATGAGAGCTAATGTGCAAAAATCCACAATTTTAGCAAAAAGAGAGCTACTTATATTCTTTTCTATAAGGATATAAATATATTTTACACCGATTAAGTTTTATGAGGTTTTGTAAAGATTTCTGCCAAGTACCATTATTTATATTAGTCTTTTATGAAGTAAGCACAAATGAAATATGGATAACAGTTAGAAAATATTTGATGATTGGTTTGTGAATTTATACACACCTCTGCCTAGTTCAGCAGAATATTTGAGGTGGCTTATAAGAATATATTTTACAAAAAAGATTAAAACAGAATAATGGAAGATGTAGGTAACCTAGGAACTCCAAGCCTGAGGGAAAATCAGAATGTATAGGTATAGACTATAGGGTCAAACCTAGTTATTCAATTTTGTCTGTAAATTTGAGATAAAAAGAAAACTTTTTTTAGTCTGATTTTTATTGTCCATAGGGAAAAAAATAACATCTAGCTTCTCAGAGGAAGGAATACTTTTCCTTTTATTCAGTCTGGAAACAGATTTACTGTGTGGTTTTTCATATAGGATTTACTGAATGAGTACTGCTCTTAAGAGCCTCCCTGTGATACATTTATAGCAGGTTTTTAAAAGGTGCTTATTGTAATCACACTTAATATAATAATAATAGCCAGTGTGAATGAGCCCTTATTTTATATCAGACACTGTGCTTTCCTCGCATGACTCCATTTATTTCCATATCCACCTTATCAGGTAGGAAGGTACTGTTGTTATTCCCATTTTAAAGATGAAGAATCTGACAAAGATTAACTTGCCCAGGATCCACATCATTAGTGGTGGACTTAGGCACCCTGATTTCATTCATTTAATTAATTAATTAATTAATTAAGAGACAGGATCTTGCTTTGTCCTCAGCCTCCAGAGTAGCTGGGACTGCAGAAACACACCACTATGCCTGGTTAGGTTTTTTTTTTTATTTTTCGTAGAGAAGCAGTCTTCTGGCCTCAAGTGATAATACCCTGCTTGCAGATCCTGTGCCCTTAACCACTTCTCTAGTGCAGGGTACAGTTTAGGGATTAGTATTTCTGTCCCAGAGATGCTAATGAGAATCTTTGTATTCATCAGGAAGGTTTCAACTATCTGGGCATTTAGATGGCAATATTATTCCTATTTTTCTTTGAAAACTGTGGCATGCACAGAACTTCATATGTTTTAAAGTTCAATTAAATGTATATCTGTAGTAATTTTGACAAGCTCATTTCATCCTGAAGCAATATTCTTAGGTTCTTCTGTTCGTATTATTTGTGGAAAGCATTCAGGTATTGAGCTAATGCTATTGCTTGATCACAAACTGATGAAAAAATATCCCTCTTCAGTAGCTTGAACAGTTGTCTTATGGAAAAGGTTACGCTTACTTATTTCTACCTACCAAGAGCAGAACTAGAACTAGTATAGATGACCTGACAGCAGATTTATGTTCAAAATAAAGAATAACTTACTAATGCACCAAACTGACCAAGAATAAAGTGTGTTCCCTTATGAGGCACCTTTCCTTGAAATTTTGAGTGGCTGAATATTGCAATAGAACTTTATACGCTATTTTGGATATGAAGTTAGTTGAGCTGCGAGATCTTTTCCATCTCTGTATTTTATCATTCTGTTTCCAACTGAATATCTACCTCTTAGATTTACTGTTTTCTCATCAGTAAAACTGAGCTAATGTGCTTTTTTCCCCTTTATTACATCGTTGATGGTTTAAGAATCAAGTAAATATTATATATTAAAGTCTTTTGAAAACTGCTAATACTGTAATTGCAAAAATTCATTAATTCTTTCAACAAAAGAAAGCATTTTCATTTTTTTTTCTTTTTTTAAAACTTATTTAACAGCCACATGCCAGGTAAGTGGCTGTTATATGGTGTATATAATATTTTACATAAATTGCTTTATAATTTATTTTTAATGCTCTTAGATTTTTCTCTCTTGCTAATCACCATTCTATTATTTTATTCCTCAACTGTCTGAGATAACTAAAACTATCAAAGTTTTAAATTTGGATAATGCCAACTAGGTAAAATATTATAGAATTTTAAATTAAGAGGAGATTCTGTTTACCTGAGTATTTCCTATTCTCCTTCAACAGAAATAATTAAGATTGCAGAGGATTGCTTCCATCATTTATGCCTTTCTTTAGAAACAGGAAAAAAATAAAAAGTATTGATCCTGTAAGATAAATAGTCATTTCTGAGTAGGACATATTGTATTTAAATTGATCATTTGGAACCCTTATTTTTTTCCTTTGACTTATTCTTTTGGTTAATTCATGCTTGTCACTGTCTTTGAGAATTAAGTCAAATCCAATTCCCTACTCAAATGAACTCAACTCCAATGCCTTAGAAAAATTCCAGTCTTTTCTATGATTTTCTCTACTCCATTCTAAATACCCTTCAGCCTGTATATGAGATTTTGGCTCTATTGTTTAACCTTTGTGCAGATTCAGATTTACACAATTGTAGAGCCGGAAAGGCCTCTGCAGTCATCCAGCTCAATGCTCTAATTTCCCAATGAAGAGGATGAAGAGGATGAGGCTGGTTCCGGGAACACAGCTGGTCAGCTTTTGAGCCAGAACTGTGACCCAGAGCAGTTTTCATTACCTTCTGTTTTGTAGTTGCTTGATTGATTCATGTGTGTGTGTTTAGTCTCCCCAGAGAGAAGGATTCGATGTCAGGGACCTAGCCTTTTTTCCTCATCCAAAGATTCTTCCACATTTCTGTGTCCAGAGGAGGCACACTGGAATGCTTGGGAGTTAGCCTTTTGGAAGAAATTGCCATTGGTGTGGGAGTATCCTTTGGTCTAGTAATATTTTTAAAGTCTCTTCAATTTTTATTTTAATATCTAAGACATATTTCTTTCATCCCATCTATTAGTAGAATTGATTAGTATTATATATAATTCAGATTTTGTATTCTCATAGTTGTCCTAACATGGAGACAGAACTAAATACTTCTATGTTAATTAGATATTTAGATAAAAGTTTATTTTATAATTCCTTGGAATACTGTGACAAGGCAATGAGTGGCAAGATGTGTATCTTAATATTTTATATGCTCTTCTAATTTTTTCTAAGTAGTTCTGCAGTACAGGACAAAAGCTTACTTAGAACAGCGCCCTCAAACCTGGCCATGTATCATGATGACATCACCACCCCGCCCTACACGCCTGAATTGAGACCTCTGAGGTTTATATTTAAAGAGGTCTACAGTGATTCTGACTCAGAGCCAAAGTGGAGGACCATTGGCTTTGAAGGACAGCATTATCGAGATGATGAAGGGCCCCTTTTAAGATAAAATTGCTATGTTGGGGAGGAGTGCCTGTTGGATGTGTAAATAGAAACCTTGTTGAAAGGCATAGTCTGATTTCATACATCAGTGAAATCACCTGATTGCCTGTTTTACAGGCCTACTTAGTAGTTGAATTGCAACTGTGAACTTCCATACATCCAGAATGGAATTAATTAAACCAGAACTGTCTTCTGCTTCCCCATTCAGAAGTGACACAGAAAACTTACATCAATAACAGAAATCTATTATTAGAAACTGCCATTTTTGTCATTTTGATGACTAGTGGCTGACCCAACCAGTTGAAAGTTGTAGTAAGGTTGGTTCTGTGTTTGGATGGCATGGTGGCTGTGTTGGGATGTCTATCAATTAAATCTTGCTTTCTTTTCAGTGCATTTCTTCAGTGTTGTGTTATATGTAACTGATCACTATTTATGAGGTTGTCATATAGGTATTCCATTAAAATGTGTACATATTAAGGACATATTAATAAAATAATATGCATAGAGTAGAAAGTCATAGAACAGCCAAGTGGTCACAGAAGTTTTGTTTTACTAGTGGAGAACTGACAAAAGTCAATTTTAATTTTTTATTTTGACCCATTTCTGAGCCTTGCTTTGGGCTGGGTGCTGTGTATCATAGCAAAAGCCTGAGACCAACTTTTGAGCCAAGACATTTAGTTTTCAAAAGTTGGATACACTGATGATTGTGATTTTATTGTAATTGCATACTATTTATCATTTCTTAAATATAATGATACAGGATAATATATATTTTTTTGACCTGAGAAAGACACTGGGAATCAACTTTATTCTAGAATTTTACAGATAAGGAAACTTTTATTTAAAAAGTGTGATAAACTGTCCATTAATAAAAATGTAGATCAGGAAGAACTTTATTTTCCCCCTAGAGTGAGTCACATGATTGTATGTCTACATGTATATGGACCACATGTCATTTTTATGTATACAATGGAAAGTTGAAAGGGTCTGTGTTTAGCACTTGGATATTGGACATGATTCAAATATGAGTCAAGTGTATCTGGAGACTTTATTCAAACCTATTTTCTTTTAGTCAGCAATACTTCATAATGCCTTGTTTCATGAATTAATTTTAATGGAATTAAACTTGAACAGTTCAAAATTATATAATTAATTTCATTCAGCTTCAATTAAAGTTGCTAATTGAATCAAGCCTACTAGCATGACACCTGGCGGCAGTTAGCTACAAAACAGTAGCAGCAAGTATGTAGAATTCTGTTGATGAGCCGGTTCATGTGTACTAGTGAGTTTGTATAAAAATCTCTTTTATTGATAATCTCAGAAAGGCCTTGAGTTGACTGCAGCAGTGGAAAGATTTCTGGAGTTGTTTAAAAAAGTAAAGGTTTTAATTGAAACTAACACATCTCATGAAGATTACATTTTCTCCAGGATAATGCTGAGTAAATGTTACATAAATCTAGAACATATTGGTTTAGCGTGCTTTTAATTTATGTTTTACTGCTATTTGAATATGGCTTTGCTTTCTAAAAATACTTTGAATTTATGCCCTATTTTTTTCAGAGATCTTAGCCTCTAGACTTAGTCCTAAGTGGGTGTCCATCTATTTTCATGTGTTGAAATGTGTTTCATGGCAGAACTTTTCAATTGTTGTGAAATCTCCCTGGGGCATGAGAAGTTTTTGCATGTGCAGAAATTTTTTCCTTCCACTGGAAATGTTAACACAGTTGACTAACAACTTCTGTTTGAATCTCTTTCCTTTCTTTGCTTCCATGGCTTGACATCATCCAGATTCTCTTACTTCTCTAACTCCTTCCTAATTGTACAGACACTTCTCAGTACTCTTAATATATTCACTGTTTTGGTGAGCTCATTAATTTGCATGACTTCAGCAATTAAGTTTAGAAAGATGGCTGTTTCTGGTTATAACTTTTTTTCTGACTTGCAAATTCAAATGTCCAGTACTGAATGCATCCATGAAGGCCTGGGTTGCATCTTATGATTCATGGTATCCTTATAACCTAGCACAATGCCTACACATCTACTGTGTACAATTATATATATATATATATATATATATGATTTTTTTTTTAAGACAGATTCTCACTCTGTTGCCTGGGCTAGAGTGCCGTGGTGTAAGCCTAGCTCACAGCAACCTCAAACTCAAACTCCTGAGCTCAAGCGAGCCTTCTGCCTCAGCCAAATAGCTGGGACTATCGGCATGTACCACCATGCCCGGCTAATTTTTTCTCTATATTTTTAGTTGGCCAATTAATTTCTTTCTATTTTTAGTAGAGACAGGGTCTTGCTCTTTGCTCAGGCAGGTTTCAAACTCCTGACCTTGAGTGATCCACTCAACTCAGCCTCACAGAGTGCTAGGATTACAGGCGTGAGCCACCACACCCGGCCTAAATAAATATGTTTAAAAAGAATAAATTATTCTCCTTATATCCAAATTTTCCCAATCAAATCTAGACTGAGATTGGTCATCTCCAGCCCCATCTTCCTTGATTATCTGTACAAGTCTCTAGTTAATTTCTCACATTTATATCCTTTTCTGTTTGTTATCCAGTTAAACTCTCACCAACTTCTATGTGGACTTTGCTAAGTCTCTCTTTTAGTTTCTTTTACTTTGTTCTGCTTCTTAGATGTATCCATACTTTAGCAATTCTAAGGACATAAGTGTTGTGGAATCATCTGATTGTAGTCTCTTCTCGCCCAGTTGAAATAGAATCTTTAGTGGTGGGATCCAGGAATCTGTTTCTTTTAAAACTTCCAAGTGAATTAAGGTGCAGCCAGGATTGAGAACCACTGATGTGCACTGGTTTACTAATCTTTCTAATGCACAGCTCTGATTAGGCATTTCATAAAGCTTCAGTGGCTACTTTGACTTATTTTTTCTTGCTTTTAAATTAGGTTCAGATTTCTCACCTTTGCATTCAAATACCCACACTATGTCTGTAATCAAACTTTTATAGTCTTAGCTCCCAATGTCCCCCTTCAAGTACTTCACAGTCTAGAGAGTTGGAACCTTTGCCCAAGTGTCTGCTTTTGGAGTTTGCTCATGCTGTTTTTTAGCCTTTCTCCCACCTGTACTTTTTGAAATCCTACTGATCTTTTAAAGACCACCTAACATGCATCGTTTTCTATAGTACCTTTCTTGATCTCTGAATCCTGATGAGTATTTTTTTCATCCTTTGAACCTTTTTAATTCTCTGGACCTCTCATAGCATGAATTTTACCTTGTATTATAGTTTGCTTTTTGATTGATTTATGTTCCCCCAAAGACTTTACATTTTCTTACATATTGTCTTTTCCTCTGAGAACCTGTAAACCCACATATGAATCTCTATCCTAAATACCCTTCTCCGAGGATGCATTACACAGTCTTTGACTTTTTCCTAAGTTTCTGTAGAGTGCACTCTGTCTTTGTCTTCTATACTTCTTCCTACTCAGTCACTCTTCATTCAACTCCAGTCTGACTTTCATCCTAACCACTCATCACAATCTCTTCTCCTTTGATACTTTTGTGGCTGCCCCCACCCTGCATGCTTGTGGACTCATTCATTTTCATCCTTGATGTAACCTTTCCACGTTTCTCTATCATATCACTTGCTATGTTAGAATTATCTGTTTACTATAATCTTAATAGATTGTTTTTACTATGAACACCTCTGTTTCTTTAATGCTAGCAGATTGTAGATGCTCCATAAATATTTGTTATTGAGCCAGTAATATATGCAATAGTCACTCCATGTATACCTCTCTCATTTCCTTAAATTATGGAAGCCTTAGAAGTATTTAGAAAAAAATCTATAAACTAAAAAAAGGAGAGAAAAAGATGTAACCTTCAACAATAATAAATGTATATATATATTTTTTTTATTCAGGAAAATGTGATAAAGACAATACTGAAAAAGATATAACTCAAGCTACCAATAGCCACTTCACACATGGAGAGATACAAGACCAGTCCATTTGGGGAAATCCTCTTGATGGTGAACTTATCAGAAGTAAGTATTTTTAGGAAAAATTTGAGTGATTTGGGGATATGACTGTGATAATATGCTCTCAGTTAATTGTCCCGTATTGTTCTGCTGCAAATCTGTAAATCAACAGCTTATCAACAGTGTTTTTGTTAGTATTTTAAATTATAGAGCTAAAACTAGGATATAAATAATGCTGTCAACTTTCATCCTTTCATTAGAAAGGAGGAGTTGACCCATAAATTTTGGACTTTTCTCAGAGAGATTTAGTAAAAAATCACTTCCTTTTTGAGCAGCGATAAGTGGAAGTCAAACGACTCTAAGTATATGTGGATTATGAAACTGAAAAGAGAAAGACAGAACTAAAAGGTAAATGCTCTTGTGGTCTCTGTTCTCCTAGCCAAATGGTAACAAATTTTTTATAATTACTATTTTTAAAAAAATTTTTCAATCCTCTCCTTCTTCTTAAAATTGCTTTGTAGAATATAGACAAAATCTTTGGGTGTGTATGTGTATTTTACTCTCAAAATGCACTGAAATATATTTTTTGGGTGCTTTTCATAATGCTGATTGCATGTCATGTTCTGTTCTTGACCTTCTGGAGCTTATATTCTGGTTGCTAAATTTCCTCCAGGTGGGTTCAAAATGAATTTGCCACATAATGAATTATTCTATGTAGCAAACATATAGGAGCAAAGATCACTGCTGTGTCTCACCTGGAAGTGCACAGGAATACGTTTTTTGAAATTCTCATTCATGGCAACTAAATTACTATGTCTCATTCTTGGTTTTTCATAGTAGACAGAGGAGAAGAATTTATTTCTGGGAATCAAGTGTTGTTTTATTTTAATTTTAATTTTAAAAACTTAATTCTTTAGTTTATACAACTTCATAATATAGACCCTTTCTTGGGTTACATACTACACTTATTTTGAAACTTGGAAGGATGAGACCAACTTAGCAGGGAACAAACAATAACAAAAATTCTATTGAAGGAAATTTTCAGTATTCAAACAAAAGCTCTAAAAATGAGTGTCTTTTAGTTTTAATTTTAGAACAATTTTGGTTTTTATATACTTTTGTCTTGGAGAAGAGAGTAGGAAGGAAGGAAGTGAGACTCAGAAATTAGTGAGGAGCAAAATTTATCTTGCTTTCCCAAAAGAATCAAATAAACATTTTTTCAAGTAAGCATTTATCCCCCAGATGTATTTTGTTTGCCTTTTATCTAAACATTGACTCTGCTGGTGTTAAACTTATGGTTTGTGAGATACTGGCACATTTTATCTGTGATTTCCTAGCAAGTAGAGTTAGTAAGTGTTAGAAGAGGTAGGTCTTAGGGATAATTTTACCTTCACCTACCTGTTGGGAAGTAAGATTGTTTTCTCACTTTATTTTGTAGTAACAGAATTTTAAGTGTGTGTGTTTCATTTAATTGATTTATTTCCCTAATCTTCTTTTCCAAGGCCCACACTAGGAAAATGTGAATAAGATTTCTTAGGACAAAAACAAAAACAAAAAAATATACACTGTTGAATAAGGATATGGAGAGTCATGTTAATGTATTAGTCTTAAATGTGTTTGTGCTATGTGTTAAAATTCATTGTAGTCACAGATTTCATACTATTTAAAAGGATAGGTTTAAAATGAATTTTTCTAGTGCCTATACTGGTTAAGTGGACATTGATCAAAAATACTGTAAATTGCATGACAGAATTTCTTTACTGAGGTAATGATGTACTCTCTGCCATGCAACACTGGAACATTCAGGAACAACTGTCTAGTTTCCTACTGATGCACATTGAAGGAATGCAGAGATAGAGAGATTTATAGCCCCCTCCGAGAGGGCTGCTGGGAAAACTGACAGATGAATGGATATACAAAGGATAATGGCCAAAGACAATAGTGCCACCCCTGCTCGGAACAAGCTGGCAAGTGTTTCCAAATATTTGTGGGTGACATCTGACTGAATTCTGATTATAAATTTCAAAAACTCTGTTTTTGTTATTTTCACAGTCGCACTTTTTTAGACAAAGGCTACTTTGTTGGATCAACAGAAAAAAATTTGATATCTGGATTTGCAAAAGTGGAACATTTAATATCATCTTTAAAACTGACTCAATTCTGGATAGCATTTGAAAGTTTTGTATTGTGGTAGATTCTGCTATTCCAAGTGCCTGATAAAACTGCATGGCTGCCTGACTTTCCTTCTTTGGCTTTCCCCACAGGGTCCTTGGCCATCTCTGCATAATTTAATGTCTGTGTCTCTTAACTCCCAGGTTAGGGAGTTGTGTGTTTTCCTTTTGCTCCAGCATCTAGCACATTTCTGGGACCCACTAAATCTTTGGTAATAACAAGGGGCCCTGGAAAGGGAGACTCCAGCTCAGAGCTCCATGGGGGAGGAGAGGCACATCTGTGGTGAGTCAGGACTGGGCTGGCTCCCATTCCAGGAGTTCTGTGTGGCTCCCTGAGCACCGTGGAAGAGGCGGACAGCTGGCTCCCACGGAATTGATGTTAGTGTTCCCACTGTAGTGCGAGCTTGGCTGGATGCAGGGATCATCAGAAAAATGAGACCGGCTAGGGTGTGGGAACGTTTTCAAATGCACAGCCCACTCTTTTTCCAAGCTTCCATGGCACAGCTCAGCAGCTTAAGCAAGTGAAGGAGAGGGACTCTGTTGACTATGACTGCTTTTGCTTTCTGTGTTTCTGAGAGTGGTTAGTGAGGCTGGCAGATGTTAGTCTTCGTTGTCCCAGATGGGCTGCTGCCTTCTTTGTTGGACATTTAGGGCTTCGTTTACAGGGGACCGTTAGCTGTCAGTGTAATGAGGCTGTTTTTACTTTTCTTTGCTGAGAGTAACTGAGCGCTGGAAAGTCAAGGGAGTGGCTGCTTTGGAAATTGTATTCTAATTAAAGGGTGTATTCTCAGGCCTCATAAATGACATCCAAACTGAGAATAATTTCCAAATTATGCTGTGAACTTTAACCCTAACCTCAGTGGACCACCCGCTTGTGGCTCACACTTGGTTCATGCTCCACACAGAAGTTCTAGAAAACATTGCAGGTGGCAGATCTGGGGTCCTGCAGTCTTTCAGGGTGTGGGTTTCAAATCAGTCACCCTTGAGTTGCTAACTTATTAGAGAGAATTCTTTCTGGAAGTAATAAATAAAGAGAAGAAATCCATATGGAATCAAACATTTCGAATAAAATAGGCCACAGGCAATCTGGTCGGGGAATGTGCATTGTGATTTTCTTTCTTATGAAATTTAAATTTAAAAAGATAATCCCAGCCACTTAACGTTGTTTAAAAAATATTCTAAATCAAATTAATAAAGAATTAAAAGCACAATGGAGGTTTTGTGAGGAAATTTTATAATTGGAAAGTTTCTTTTTTATTTTATGATTTTTAAAATTCTTTTTACAGTTCAAAAGGCTTTCATATTCTGAGAAATTATTTTGGTGTATAATTATTTTCTGGGATGGGATTAAATTTTGGTGTTTATAACAGTACCTTTTTTATAAGAGCACCAGCTAAAACTTTGCCTTTTCCACTCAGATTAGCATATATGGTACAGTATATAATTTGGATCTATGCTTTGTTTTTATGATCATTGTTCCTCTGACTTAGTAAAATAAATGCTGCAGTAAAGTGACACCCTTAATTAATATTAATTTTTCTATTTAACCCATAATATGCATAAACTGATAACAGGCAATAGGCAACATTTCATGTTTTAATTAGACTAGAAAAGGAACAGAAGTAACATTTTGATCTCAGTCTTTGGGGGGATTTCTAAGGTAGGAAAGGGAGTGTGTGTGTGTGTGTGTGTGTGTGTTCCTGTGCTTACACTCAGGCATGTGTAATATTTTTCTTTAATTTAGGTCAAATTCTACTATTCTAATTATTTCCAGTAGAGAGCCTACATTTTTCTTTGTTCCTCTTTATAAAGTGCCTCAGGTCTCTATCTCAGGTTTTTCTAGTTCTTTCTGAAAATTCTTATTACTTAACTTTATCCTTGGACATTGCTTTTACATAAACGTCTCCTAATTCTAAATGTCATTACTTAACTCCAGAAATTTTCTTTAGCTTCTCTTCTGAAATAAATTTCCCATTAAATTAAACTATTTTGTTCAGCTAATTCTCTCCTTTGTGATTTTATAGAATTCCCATGGTCTGAAGCAAAGTTAGAATGCTCTACTTAAATGGTAATCCCCATTCTATTTAACCCATTTATTCATTTTGAAGAGTTTTTAGCTCTCATAATAGTAAGCACTTAATTGGCAGTAGAATGCCATCCCTTCTCTAACTCACACTTGCTCACCCTTAGGAGCTCCTGTATCATGCCTTTTCACTCATCCTGCTACTTGAAACCTTCCTCTTGGCATCATCTGCATTTCCTCTCAACATCAACAGGCTCTGTTATTAGGAACTCTATTATTTCTTGTCCTAGCCTTTGCCAACTTGCTACTGATCACCCCTTAATGAATACCATTTCATCACTTTAGGGAATGCCTACTTTATAATAAAGCACTGAAAGAAAAGCAGATACTGAGGTTTACTATTTATATACTTAAAACATTTTTTACTTTGATGATAAGGAAAGAGCATCCAGAGGTTTGTATTTAAATTTCTTTCATTGCTTAGCTCTCTTGTTTGAATATAAGTTTCAGTAAGTATTAATTTGGTTTTATTTAGAATCTACTTTATATAAAAAGGCTGTAAACAAGCCCCAGATAACTACCACCTAGTTAAGATTGGTAGACATAGCTTTCTTTCATGTTATGTTTCTTAGATAATCTAGTATTTTTTTCCCTAGTATTTCATGCTCATACTTTTTTGGAGCCCATACTGGGAGCGAGTCATTATGACTTTTGTCTTGCTTCGTGTTTTTGCCTCCTCCACTTGGCTCTCAGAAAAAATTCTCTATATTTCAATGTGCTGACCAAATGGTTATGTGATTTCACTTCACATGCTTTGATTATTGTTTTAGAAAGTAATCTTTTATCATCAGTTATTCTAAAATAAAACAAATGGTTTGGTTTCAAGTTTGGGTGGATAATCTTAAGTCATTTTTGATGGGCTACTGTATTTATCTCATTGGTCAGTGACAGCCTGTGACAGGCTGTGTTCTAGAATGGAGATCAAATTCTAGACATACTTCTTGCCCAGGGTGCATTATTCCATCCTCATCTTGGTTTTGCCCAGAACCTGGGGAGAACCATTGACCATCTTTTGTTTTGAGTGTCATAAGTTCAGGGGCTGGGAGGTCAGTGGAAACTGACTGCCAGGGTTCAGACCTTGACTGCATCATTACTGCTGGTGTTGGGCTGGTTACTTAACCTCTGTATGAGCCCTAACTTCTCATCTTTAAAAAGGAGGGGATAATGCTATGTACCCCATTGTTTTATTTTTGGAATATATAAGACAATGCATATTGTATGTTTCATTAGCACAGAACTGAGTAAGCACTCAATGACTTTGTCAGTTTTCATTATTATTATCCTTTTTCCCAAGTATCAGTTTTAAGGGTTTTTGTTTCTTTCTTTGTTTTAATTTTCTTTCTTTGTTTTAATTTCATCATAGCTCCACTGGGTACATAGACCAAGACTCTATTAGACCCTTGACATTACCCACAAAAATAACCAGCACATTGGTGGCTACCTGGTTTATGTTTAATAAATGCTTGGTGACTTAAGTGTATTGAATTAGTGACAGGAGAGAAGAGATGCTTTACCCATCTTGCTTTTATTATTTCAGACTTTAAAGTTCTGTGACAAAGATCCTAAATCACTGCATTTTTGCATTTATTTCTTTTAACTCCCTTCCTGCTCCTAAACCACACATAGTCTGTTCATGTCAAGTTCCAAGTATATATAGATGACATTAATGATACTAAAGCAATTAAGCTTTAAATTCAGCTCCTCTTCACTGATAAGGCTACTCTGTAGAGTGTTTGGTGAAGTTCTTATGGCAGGGGTCTAGAAAACATTCATTTTCCTTGGAGGTAGATAGGAATGACATTTTATTTAGGGTCCGTTTTCGAACACCTATTCCTTATATATCTTGCCTACATATAAGTAAAAATTTGTAGACTACTTTAGTTCCTGCCCTTCCTTTTTTGTCCCTCTCTCCTTTGCTCATTCCCTACTTTCCCCCCCTCCTTGCTTCTCTGTCTCTCTCTTCTCTCCCTCTCTCTCATACTTCCTTCTTCCTTTTCTCTCTCCTGTCCTCCCTCCATCTTTCCTTCTCCCTTCTCATATCTTTTTCTGACTTCCCCACAGATGTGTGTAATCCTACTGCATACATAGATGTTGGTCATCTGTTTAGAAGTGTATATAATGAAGTTTATTACTGTTTAGAGATTGTTACTGGGAATGAATCCTTCTAATATTTACCTCTGCTTGTCTGGATTTGTAAATTTGAATTTGCTCATGGATTTTAATGGGTTGTGAAATGACAAGTTGTATACAAACTAATTTGCAGAACGTAAAAAGAGACTGTTTTGAAGCTTATGGAAATAGATGTTTTAATGTGTACCTCTTTGTCTTTCCCCCAAAGTTGTTTTTGTTTGTCTTTTTCTAAATGCTTTCCACAATGCCTGGAGATTTGTTTTTTGTGAAGATTGTATGAGAATATTGTTAAAGTGCTTTGTATACTGTAAAGCACAATGTCTGGTATTATTATTGTTCTTCTTCTTACCACTACTATTGTTATTCTAATTTATTACTTTATCCTTCACTCTTTTTATATTCCATGGCATTTGATTTTTAATCTATATCTTCTCTTGGTCAAAGGTTTTCATTTCCTTCCTGATATTCCTAAATTCTTTTGGTAAGACATATGGGGTTAAGAGAATGACAGGTGCTGGGGATGAGGCCAAGGTTTTAGTTTGGACAGATGTTAGTTGTGATGAAATGACAATGGGACAAAGGATATTGTCTAAAGAAGGTTTGAAGTGATGGGTATAAGAAGGGTGGGGAAGGAAGTAAAAACATGAAGGGCCTTATAAATAAGGGAAAAAAGTGGAGTTAATAGTCCATAAAGGTTTCTATTGTTTAAGAAGCAAAACAAAACAAGTGTAGATGTAGTAACTGAATAGGATATGTGGAAAGAGAAGATGGATTATGAGAATGGAAAATGTGAATTTAAGATTTCCAAGGTAAAACAATCTTAGATGATGTGAAGGCCAAGGTTGTGAGGCTGGGTGACTGAGGTAGTTTCTACCAAACCCAGAACGCTGGGTTTGAAAGAGGCTTTGGAGTCTGCAAATTGCCATATTTAACAGTTGAGGAAGTAGAGACCTGGATGTTTGTTCCAATAACAAACAACTTCTATCCAATAAGATGCAAAGCTAGGATTTTATTTACGTTTCTTAGTATCAGTCTCTCAAATTCCTCATCCAGCCTTAATGGTTCAGGAGAAATAGCCAGTTGGTTATCTCTGGTTCTTTGCCGCTTTGTCCTAAGGTCAATCACCTGTTGTAGAGGAATGGAAGAGTAGCTTGATATTCTCTAAGAATATCAAGGCCCCGAAATGAATGAAAAATAATGCAGATTATTTGGAACCAGTTTTCATTATTGTAAGACTCTAAAGAATCTTCTCTATCTAGTTTAGTAGATATACAAAATTGGGATTAAAAAAAAAGACGTCAGTTTTTATATGTATATATGTTTATGTAAGGATAGGTTGATATAAAATAATATCAAATTATATTGTGTGTGTTTATATTTTTCTTAATGCAAGGCATACATCTGTGTCTTCACAATAGTTACCTTTAGGGACTTAGATGAAATTGAGTGGGAAAATATAGGTGAAGAGGACTTTCACTTAATATTCTGTATTCTCTCTTCTGTATTGTCGATTTTTTCCCCCTGGGAGAGAATTATTTTATTATATTAAAAGCAATAATATTTTTAAAAGAAAATTCTACACTATAGAAAAGATAATCAGGGTGAGGGCCCAGCTTTTCAACGTAGCAGTAGAGATTAGTCACCCACAGAGGATGCTTCAGGTTAGAGTTAGGCTAGGGGATTCAGCTTCCTTCAGGTTCTGCAGGAGACAGAACCAGCTCCATAATTTGGGAGATGGAGGGCAGTGCAGAATGAGAATTTAGGGCCTCTTCTTAAAAAATTATTATGAATTTCAAGACAGTGACTTGTGAAGCTCTTTGCAACTGCACATGTCTCACTTCCATGAAGCCGCACCTGGGCATTAAAGGAGTGGGGCTCCAGTTCCGGTGAGCATCAAGTCATGCTCCATACCTATTTGATCTTTTTTTCTCAGTAAGTTCCTCGAGTTCAGGAGTGAAAGAATTTTTCTGGGTTTGGGTATATCAGTTGGTATGTTTGTCACAAACATGAGTAGCTTGCGTAGCTGTATGGAGCAACTACCGTGGGCTCTGGGAGGCAGTGATTTTATTTAGCTTCAGTCAATAAATAGTAAGGGTGAGACCTGCTTCCAGTTTTATCCATGGCTCAGTACAGAAGGGGACTGGTGTATCAGAATGTGGGGGGCTGGTGGAAATCCCTTCTTGCCCCTTTTGGAAATCTTAGCACAGCTGGGAGTCAGTACTGTAACTTTTCCCATGATTCTTTCAACTAGCCCTTGAGGAGTTGGTGGTAAATCCATGTTCTACAGTTTTCCACCCAAAGCTGGATTCTTCCCAGATCCCTGGTTCTGTAACAGGGTATGCAGAAGTCTAGGGAAATCTCTTTTAAAACACTTGGATGTTAGTATTAGAGAGTGAAAATTATATTAAGTGAACCATAGAAGAGAGTGGGTGGAGAAATTTGTTCTGCTTTTGGAACATTATTTAATTAAATACATTTTCCATGGTTTTTGAGAATTTGTGAGAACTCAGATTGGATAATTTAAGGGGGGGGAAAGATTCGCACCATCTCAAATTGTCATGAATAATTGATTCATGCCAGTGTGATCATAATAAGACCATATATCTCATCTTTGGATGCTGCCCATCATTCCACTTCTGTATGAAAAAGACACTAATGTATCATTTCTATAGAGGCCTGTCTTTGCAGGTTACCTTCACCGTATGCCTTCTGCATTACAAAGGTGCTGTCATAATCACAAAGGTGAGTGATAATGTAGGCAGTGGCAGCAGCACCACACCCAATACATGGTGTGATTATGAGTAATCATCATTTTCTTACTATTCCTTGTGAGTTAGGTTCTTATTATTGCACTTCTCCCGTATCTAGTAGATTTTTAAGTCTTATCAAATAATTCTGCATACAAATATTTACAACTGGAAATGTAAAATCAAACCCATATTTTTGCATATTTAAGTTTTCAACATTTCATTCAATTTGAGGCCATTGGCTTTATACTTTTTAAAGAAAAAGAATAAAAGTCATTCCGTATTTTTTATTTAGATGTTTAAAACATCTCTTTTGATTTATAAATAAAAGGATTCCTTTTAAATTTATTAAATTTCAGAGATTTTACCCCAATGAAATTGTATGTGTATGTAGATAGATAGATAGATAGATAGATACATAGATAGAATTTTTTTATAGAGGATTTGAATAATACAAATTTTGCCATAAAGTCCACATTTCTTTGGATTAATTCAAGGCAGGCTGAACAATTTCATGCACCAAGATCTTCTAATTATTTCAGCATTAATTTGTGGCGAGATGCCAGTCTGGTACCTGGACAGTTGATACGAAGGGGACACTGATAGCACATTAATTCCCAGGTCACACTGAAAATCAAATGGCAGAGCCTTAAGATAGTCGGTCATTGTGCAAAATGGTGTTGAGTGTGATATGGCCGTGACTGTGTTCTGCTTTCCAGCTTAACTTATGTGATCCCTAACCACAGTCATCCCTCGGTATCTGTGGGGAATCGGTTCCCGGACCCCCCTTGAATACCAAAACCCACAGATGCTCAAGTCTCTTACATAAAAGGGCTTATTATTTGCATATAACCTAAGCATACTTTCCCATATACTTTAAATTATCTCTAGATTACGTATAATACCTAATGCAATGTAAATGCATTGTAAATAGCTGTTATACTGTGTTGTTTAGAAAATAATGACAAGAAAAAGAAAGTCTGTACATGTTCAGTACAGGTGCAAACATCCATTCTCCCTGTTCCCTGAATATTTTTGATCTATGGTTGGTTGAATTTGAGGAGGCAGAACCCACTGATATGAAGGGCTGACTTACAGTATCTTATTATATTTGACCTTCTAAGTCAAGACTTTCCAGTGTTTGACTGATGTAGAGCTTCCTTTAATTTCTTTGAAATCTAATCAGTTTTTTACTTCTTTAAGTCTATGACTTATCTATTTCACACTTGCTTCTTTACATATATGGACACACAATGGACCTTATCACTGAAATTTGCTCCATTCTAAAATTTTGAAATAGTAAATTTGCTTTTTCATTTCTTCCTGTTCTTTACCTTTGTAATAATTATGCCTAATCTACTAACTATGTTTATTTCCTCCATAGTATCTCATCTCCTTCTTGACTTTGCCTGACTTTTTTCTTGGCCAGCTGGAACCTGCAAATGATCTTTCATTATCTCCCTAAATTCCATGACCTTATGCCATGTCTTCAATGCTCACACTGAAACTATGGGAACAGACCACACTGTCAGTCTCCTCACTCGTGTTCCAGCAGGGCTGTGGATCATAGATGGAAAAGTTATATAGAGCTATGGTCCCCAGCCTTTTTGGCACCAGGGACTGGTTTCATGGAAGACAATTTTTCCATGGGGTTGGGGTAGGAGGATGGTTTCAGGATGATTCAAGTGTATTGCACTTATTGTGCAGTCAAACCTCTCTGCTAATGATAATCTGTATTTGTAGCCTCTCCCTAGCACTTGCATCACCGCCTCAGCTCCACCTCAGGTCATCGGGCATTAGATTCTCATAAGTAACATGCAACCTAGATCCTTCACATGTGTAGTTGACAGTAGAGTTCATGTTCCTGTGAGAATCTAATGCTGTGGCTGATGTGAGTGATGGGGGGCAGCTGTAAATACAGATGAAGTCTCTCTGGCTTGCCCACCACTCACCTCTTGCTGTTGGCCCAGTACTGGTCCACGGCCCCAGGGGTTAGGGACCGCAGATGTAGAGGCAGGATTCGCTTTAGTATAAATGTATGTTCTCTAATCTTAATTGATAGGTCTCTACTTCTCAATTTTTAGTTGATTCCCATTTGTGGTCCATTCTAGCCTTTTGATTTTATGACACTGTTCTATAAGGATTCCGATTATATTCTAGTTTCTTCATCACTGGGTCAATTTAGTTTATACTTAGGCACCAGGTCCTGATATGCAATCCCAATTCTAGTCTACATGGCTGATACTTTAGTTTATCTTGGTCTATGTCCTGGAATTATTAGTAAGTATTTACTACAACTACAATGGTCTTTTGGTACTGATAGGTCACTTTTCTCAATTTGTCCAGTGGTTTCTTCTCAGTCCTCATTCTCTGTAGCATTTGGCAGGATGTGTTTCCTGCTTGAAATTTCCTCCCTCTCTTGCCACTCTCCCCCACTTTCTGCCTCTGTAGTTACACTGGCTTCCTTTCCATCTCTCAGCTGCCTTTGGATTTCTTTCTGGCCCTGGGCTTTTGCATACCAGGTCTTTCTTCAGGCCTAATTGTCACTTGCAAGAGGCCTTCCCAGACCTCTCCATCTAAAATGGGTTTTCCTGTTTTTCACAGCACCCTTTCCTTTTTAGCTTTTGCCACAATTTGTAATTTATTTGTGCAATACGTGTCTAATGTCTGCTGCTCTAAGTTGCATCCCCAGCAATTAGCATAATTCCAGGACCATGATAAACTTTCAGTAAACGATTTTGGATGATTGCTTCTAGGAATAAAATAAATTTTGCTTTTTTTCCACACTGCTTCCTTTCATGAACTTTTGCCACAGCCAAAATATGTTCCTTGAGCTTCTTTCTGTTTGTCTTGTATTTCCCTTCATCCAGGCTTCACTCACGCACCCCACATCTCCAGCCCAGCAAGCAAAGCCTGTGTGATTTCCCTCCATTCTGGACTCATGGTGTTTATCTTTATCTCTCCTAAAAGATTCTTCAAATTGTAGTACATGTGTTTGTGACCCTCTTCCCCACACTGGACTGAAGGCTTCTTAAGCATAGGATTGGTGTCTCATTTAGCTCCGTAGCCCTCACATCTGTTAGCCCAGGGCCATGCAATGAGCTTTTTCCTAATGCTTCTATCTTAATTGTTGAATAAAGGAAAGTCTTTACCTTTTGACTACACTTAGCTTCTCTGTAGGAGACTGACAGCTTTCAATTAGTTAAGCTGTGATAATTTGTTTAAAATGTGGATTGACTATCTTTGCTTCTCTTAAGGAGCTAATTTTCTCAGTCCACAGTTCATGCATATTAAAGCATGTTTTTTTTATTAGTAATAGTAACAGTGTTAATTACTACAGCTTTTTACAGTTAATGAAGTTTTTTATATTGATAATCTAACTTGGCCTATCAGCAGCTATGTCAGGCAGGTGGAAATAAGTATTATTATCTATAGATCAGACTGAGCTCAGAAAAGTCATACAGCTAATATCCTGATTTCCAGCGTACATCTCTTAAGCCTAGAGTAATTCTTAGTAGGGGCTAGGGTAGAGGAAAGGGTAGGAACGTTGGGATGTTTATGACCTACTTGATTGTATTAAAATAACAGGTGAGGGGGCAGTTTTTCAAAATTATAGCCCTATTCCAAGCCTCAAATTCTAGTCCACTTCCCTAGTTGAAAATGACTGCTGTGTTTTACCACTGTTTTTACCACTTATTACTGATAAGACTGTGTCATGTCTTTATGTTACAGAAAAAAGTTGGGAAAATTGCAATATAATATTATTCCTTCAATATTTCATCCTTTATTGTGCTAAATTCAAGACAATTTCTGGGCTTAATTATTTATATTAATAATATATATGTACATATAATAGATATATAGAGAATATTGGAATATGCCCTTTTTTGCAATATGAAGATACATTAAAGAGAGGTTATTAAGTATGAAATGTCTGATTTCCTTAAGTAGTGGGATTGACAGTTGATATCTCTGACAATTCACTTTGCCAACTCTTGTTTTATTTTTACTGTTACATCCTCATTCTTTCAAACACATGGTTTGGCTCATGATTATCTTTCAAAATTTTTAAAGCAATTTTTGTGAAACCATGGATAAGTCAAAAGTTGAGTTATTTTAGACTATGAGTTCCATTGTGGAACCAATGCAGCAGACAGCTGGAAATGTCAACAAATTGTTTGGGAAGGATGTGGCTAATGAACGTGCAGTGCGTTGATGGTTTGAGAAATTCAGTTCTGGTGATTTTAATCTTGAAAATGAGCCACATGGGTGACCTGAGACCAAAATGGATAATGATGAGCTGAAAGCTGTAGGGGAAGCGAATCCATCTCAACCTATGTGTGAATTAGCAGCAAGGCTTGACGTTACTATTCCAATGATATTGGACCATTTGAAACAAATGGGCTAGGTAAAAAAAAAAAGCTGAATAGATGGGTACTGCATGAATTAAACAAGTATCAGAAGAGAAATCATCTCCAGGCTTGCCTTTCTTTGCTGTCATGACTTAAAGGCAAACCATTTGTATAGCATATTGTTATGTGTGATGAAAAATGTATTCTTTTTGACAGTCTCAAGCATTCAGCACAATGGTTGCATAAAGATAAAGTGCTGAAACACAATCCAAAACCGAATATTCATCCAAAAAAGCTAATGGTGTTTGTTTGATGGTCCAGTGCTGGTATTATCCACTACAGCTTCATGAAACCTGGTTAATCCATTACAGCAGATGTCTACTGCAACCACTTGAATGAAATGATGAGGATATTTGTTATTAAGCAGCCAAGATTGGTCTCAATAGAGACAGGCCAATTCTCTTACAAGACAACAGTTGACCACATGTTGCACAAACAATACTACTCAAACTATAGCACCTGCACCTGGAAACTCTATGTCCTCCACTATATTCACCAGACCTTACATCAACTGACTGCCACTTCTTCCAAGTTTGGACCACTTCTGGCAATTAAAAATATTCAATTCTCAACAAGCTGTGGAAAACGCCTTTTGAGATTTCATTGCCACTAGCTCTTCAGGCTTCTTCACTGCTGGCATAAGCAAGCTACTGTTAAGATGTGAAAACTGTGACAATAGTTTAGGTGTGTACTTGGTTAATTGTGCTACTTCTTGTTTGAGATATAATAAACTACACTTTTAATTTGAAATCAGACATTTCATATTTAATGACCTAATATAGTTCCCTTCTGCAGCAAGAAGAAATCTTGGTAACTGAAGCTGAAAATACAAAGTGGGACAGGAATATGATTCTATAGTCATATCCCTTTGTGTGAAGCAATGGTTTTCAACTCTTCCTGTTAGCTTAAAAAATATACTGATATCCAGAACCCACCTGAGACCTGAACTCATAATGATTATGAGTTAACTCATAATCGTTTGCGGGTAGGGCTCCAGGGGTCCTCAAACTGCAACATGTGCCCCGGCCGAGGACATTTATCCAGCCCACGGGGTGTTTTTGCTGCCACTGCCTGTCCTGCTTAGCAGCCGACTCTTCCCAGGCCCACAGTGCGCATGTGTGGAATGTGCGCCGCAAGCTCCAACGGCCCTCCAACGGTCTGAGGGACAGTGAACTGGCCCTGCTGGTGGGACTGCAAACTAGTTCAACCTCTGTGGAAAGCAATATGGAGATACCTTAAAGCGATACAACTGAATCTACCATTTGATCCAGCAATCCCATTGCTGGGCATCTACCCAAATGATCCAGTGACACTCTACAAAAAAGACACCTGCACTCGAATGTTTATAGCAGCACAATTCATAATTGCAAGGCTGTGGAAACAGCCCAAGTGCCCATCAATCAAAGAATGGATTAATAAAATGTGGTATATGTACACCATGGAGTACTATTCAGCTCTAAGAAACAATGGTGATATAGCACACCTTATATTTTCCTGGTTAGAGCTGGAACCCATACTACTAAGTGAAGTATCCCAAGAATGGAAAAACAAGCACCAGATATATTCTCCAGCAAACTGGTATTAACTGAGTAGCACCTAAGTGGACACATAGGTGCTACAGTAATAGGGTATTGGGCAGGTGGGAGGGGGGAGGGGGGCGGGTATATACATACATAGTGAGTGAGATGTGCACCATCTGGGGGATGGTCATGATGGAGACTCAGACTTTTGGGGGGAGGGGGGGAAATGGGCATTTATTGAAACCTTAAAATCTGTACCCCCATAATATGCCAAAATAAAATAATAATTAACTCTGGTTAAAAAAAAAAAAAAAAAAAAAAAAAAGTTTGAGGACCCCTGGCTTAGACATTCGTAAGCCCCCCAGGTGGTTCTGATCTGCAGCACAGAGTGAGAACCAATAAGGTTTTCGATTGAAAGTATTGCCCTAGAACAGATAGTCATTTATTTGAACATTCAAGGCCCTTGTTTGGAAGGTGGTTTCTTATAGTTATAATTGATGACCTATAGGAACTGATAGGTGTCACTGCCTGTTTGAGATAGCCTGTATTGGCTTCTTGGTTTAGCCCTTAGTGCTTTTGAGAAGTTGTTTTCTTGAGAAATGTTAACATTGTTCAGAATGTATTTCTTACTAGCACCACTTTAAGTTTTATAATACTGCAAAAGTGCTATTATAATTTGCACATGTAACCTGGTTAAATGGCACAATGAAAGGACTTCAAAATTTTTAGTTGCATTCATAAGGAATTATTTGATTATCTTAGGATTCTTGATATATTAAACTAAAATCAAGATTTATGTTCTATAAGAGTAAAATTTTTAAGGATGAAAAACTATTTTGCCTGTTTTTCTGAAGAATGAATAAATGCCAGCTTCTTTCATCTTCTTTTGCCATTGTGTCCTGAATTGGAGTAGGTTATCTCTTTGAGTTGAAACTTTCTGGAATAAGCAGCCTTCCAATCAAGTGTTTGTAGATAGATTGGAAATAATATCCCCCTAACTATTATAGCTAGAGTTTGTTCTTGGAGTAAAGCAAAGTCTCTTATAATAGAGATACAGTTTACCTAAGAGTCATATTAATAAGTAAAAAAAAATCAGCTTTTTGAATAATATATGAATTCATATGATATCACTGGTATCTAGGCATTTGGGACAATACATAATTAGTTTCAATTCCCTTTGAGAAGGAGATGTGGATGTTAAAATAAATTGCTGATGAAGCATATACTTTGGAGAACAGTGTATTTCAAAACTTTTGCAATATCAGCTATTTCTTTCAATGGTATGGAAATATAGTATAAGACTGAAAAGATTTATTAGGGGCAATTTTAAACCATTCTTATTGTATGAAAGTTCATAGTTTGCTCATTTAGGAGTAGTTACTAAAACAAAGACAATAGCAAATATTTATAGGCCTGCTTGGAAAACATTACTTTTGTACAACTTCTGGCACCATTGTTTGTAGCCAGTAAACCAACAATAATAATTTGCTTGTATAAGAATAATCCATATCACAGTGTTTAAGCATTTAATAGAGCTTGGTCATTTAATTATTAAAAAGTACTGTTTTATGAAATACTGAATAATGGGCTTATTCTAGAAAAATCAGCACTCAGAGTAAGAAAACTTAGTATTGTGAAATAAATATATTCTTAGGGAGAGTAGAAGGAATGGATCTTGTAATAAGTTAATTTTGTTAAGTAAAAGTGAAGAAACTGCCTCTGTGGGAAAAAACTATTTTGCTACCAGGAATAAATATTTTAAACTAAACTGTTCTTGCATATAAGAATTTATAATCACTCTCATCTTGAGATAGTTCCTTCAAAAGTTTCCATTTTGCTGTGGAAACTAACTAGGCCACTGTATACACATGTAGTATATGTAGTGTAAGACCATATGCAAGCACAATTTACCATCTACTCTTGATTTTTTGAGACATACAAAGTACCATACTGTCTCATCTTTTGCACAGCCCTTTGAAGTCTGTACTCTGAAATTGGTGCAGGTTATCATCATTATTTTAAATATGTTCAAAACTTTTTTTTCCTGAGAAATGGAGCCTTTTACTTAGCTGAGGATTCATTACTCCTCAGTCATCGTCTTTCTCAGGTTTGCTTATTTCGATAAACATTGGGTTCATGATCAGGTCCTTGTCCTCATTAAGCCTAGAGAAAATGAAGGGTTTGTTATAATACTTACTGGGAAGAACTCTTCAATTTAGTTTGTTTATCTGATGACATCTACAGTGTAGAAGTAAAAATATTTAAATGAGACAGTTTGCAGAGTACATACTTAATGTGCAAAAGACACAAATGTGTGGGAGTGTTCATTTTCTGCATTTATTTGTTTATTCCAGTAAAAACAAACACAAGACCAACCACTACTTCATGGGTCTAAAAGACAAAATTGGATAACTAAGCTTTCAGTCAGAATCTGCAGTTCTGGCATGACTGACTAGGTACTCATAGCCTGGTTAGTAACAGTGACAGATTTTAGTGTTCGTTTTTTGTGTATGAAACATTAAATTATAGTGAATTACTAATGGGTGGTTTAAAGTCCTAGAATAGCATTTCTTGGGAAGCAAAGATGATGTTAAATCATTTGGGGATGGTTTTATTCTTCTCCCTCTTACTTGATGGTATGATACTATTTTCACTTCTTTGCATAGTAATACAAATGTGAAAATATTTGTGGTTGGTCTCTTTGGAAGAGAGACTCATTAACCTGTGCATCTCCCACCCTCAGCGTATCCCTCTGATACTATTTTGGCATACAGCATGAAAACTTAGTTCCTTGGGAAAAAATCGTAAAGATGTTTCATTATTCAGAGAACTTAATTTTTATGAGTCTTCCTAAGGGCTGCTTCCACGTAGACAGTTTCCAGTCAGCCGGGCCTGCCGCAGTCCACTCTAGTGCCCTGGAACCAACTGCTGAAATCTCACACTGTTCAGGATTACGTGTGAAGACTTCGGGAGAACTGGAGGTGTCAGTGACCGCAGATACAAACATAGCGTGGTGCTTTTTTCAAATAAGGGAAGATAACACATGGAAGCCAATTAGCTTAACTTCCAATAGTCTAAATAGTTAAAATAATACTAGTAAAGCAACTGGAGGAAAAGTGAAAATAAAAAAATGGCCAAAAGCGTGACTCACATGTCAGCTGCTTCGTGTGTGATAGGCGTGAGGCTCCAGATTAGACAGAAAAGGGGCAGCCAGCGCATAGCACCAGCACACAGAGAAAGTGCTCTGCAGAAGGTGAGGGCTGGAGTCCTGTGATTTGGATTCTAATCAAGCTAAAATTCATTTGCTGTGGGACGCAGGGCAAGTCACTTTGTCTTTCATCTTTAACTTCTGCATCTTTGAAATATACGTGGAGGTAATCCCTTCCCTCAGCACCTCAATGAGTTAGTGAAGGGTCTGACGTAAAAACCCTAAATGGAAATATTTTGTTAAATCTCTACTTGGATATTAGTTACATATACTGATGAGAATAATCAGTACCTGGGTTAAATGAAGAAGGACAGGGCCAATGGAGTTATGCTGTGGGAAGAATGGCACCTCTTTCCATGTTCAGGCTGATCCAGAGATGCTAAACAGAGAAGCAGGAAAGAAAAGCAGAGCTTGACACTCTAGAGCCTCTTACTGATTGCCCAGGAGTTAGGGGAATCCAGCAGGCATGCTATGGCCTTTTTAATATAATCCTAAAAAAAAAAATCCCTGCAGAAACTTATCAACAGTATTTTCCACAAAAATGTGGGGAAATGAGTGACTGGACTGAATAGGTCCCTCTTTATTTTAAAATTAATTTTCAGTTTTAGATAGAATGAAATATCTCAATCAGATAGAAAAATATACAAAAGGATATTTCAACCACACAGTTTTAACAAGGTTTAATATTTTGTCCAGTATTCTTGTTTGTTTGTTTGTTTTAAAGAAATAAAACATTTTGTTCAACATAGGAGGTTCGACATAGATATTGCATTCATTTTGGAAATCCTACTTAAATGATAGTAAATTAATAATAATTTTTAAAAAGCCATACATTTAAGGAGAGAGAGAGGAAAAAAAAGATAAGGAAACCATGGTGGATCAGACATTTCAAGAATTTTCTGGAAGAAGGCAAGTAGATGGAGAAATAAGAGCTGATTTTGTGGTGCTGAGAAGCCAGAACTTAAATGTCAATATGACACAACATGGTGCTGCCCCCAAAGACTCAAAATTTGGAGGTCCCTGGGCTCGTGGAAGCTGGGATGGAATTTGGGTTTGAGAGGAGGGTCCAAGATTTAGACCATCAGATTTCCTCTGCACTGCCCTTCCCTGCTCTGGGCACTGGGCATAGCGGAGCAAGCACAGGAGTGGATGTCGTACTAAACACGGGCTGCTCAGTGGAGTCGACTCACTGAAGGACGAGACATCCTCCTTACCCCCTATGACACATACACAGTTGTAACCTCTTTCCTTCTTAATCAGCGATGGTTGTGAACCAGATATCATGAATTAGATGGAGAAAATGTTTTTTTAAATTATTTTTATTCACTTTTTTTTTAATTTTTGAAAAAAAAAATGGAAGAGAAATTTAACCTTATCTCCTGTTGGTTGCCGTCATCACTAGTAGCCTTGAGCTCCTGACACCTGGCTGAGGACAGAGGGGATAAGATATTTGTTCAGTTAATGACTGTTAGCTGTAGGTAGAAAGAAAAGTGCTCAGTTACTACTATCACTTCTGCAGGTTAATCTTGCTCCCAGTGAATGTTTCTATTGAAGGTCTCATACCTTCCACCCTCTCTTACTTCTTTCTCTAGAAAGAAGAAGAATGTTTTAATAATTATTTTCATAGATATTATTTAGATGGCTTAGATTCTAAATTGCAAGGTTCTAACAAAGTGGGCCTTTATGGTGATTTTTACGCAGATTGTTTTCTAGATATCATGTCATACACACATTGTTTTTCTACATGCTGACAATGAGTCATGAACCTATACTCTTGCAATATTAAAGATAAGAAGGTGCTTAGAAATCAGTGTGTTCAACCTCTGTGTTTCTCAGTTGACAAATTGAAGTGAAAGAGACAAGCAGTTTGTCCAAGAATACTCAAGTAGTCAGTGACAGAACCAGGGCTGTTATTTTTAAAATGATATTTGATTATCAACGAGATTATATGGTAACCACTTGCAATTTGTAAACCGGGATGTGGGATTTGAAAGGCTATATTAATAGAAAATAATTACTAGAAATTAATAGGAATTTTTTAAGGCTCCAGGTAGATAAACTTCTTCAATTCACTGTTGAATTGCCCATTTTGTTCTCTCCTAAGAGTTTGCCTTTATGATAAAAATTGCACTTGGTCAGCATTCTAACCACCCATGGTTCCAGTATTAGAATTATGATTCTCCAGTGGGATGTGCAAGGCAAGAGACACGAGAATCACTGGAGGAAAAGTCTGTTTCTTTTGAACCACAGAAGATATTAGTAAAGAATGTGTGGTGCTCAAATAAACTCAGTGGAGTTAGAAGACAGTTGCGAGCTACTGCTAGAGAATTATGTGTTTTAATTGAGTAAAGGAATCTGATTTAGGAAATTAGAATAAAATATGAAGGTACATACAAATCAAAGCAACAGTATCATTTTTAAAATCTGAGCCGATACATAAGAATAGCAGCATGATTCCCCCACAACCGTTCCTTTCATTAGTAAAGAACATCAAATCATTTGTTCTGTTCTCTCTAGCCTAAGAACAATTTTCACTCAATTTCAATGTAAATAGGTTTGTACATTTCAGGGAAATGGATGTATGTGTTTCTTTCTTGGAGAGTAATTAAAGTATAAGATTTCTATAAATGTGCTCTAATATTCCAAATTGTGGTTGTATTTTACATTTATAAACAGTTGATGGCCCCTTTATGTAACTTCCTGAGAACTCTTTTGTTGTGAGTGTCTTGATTCACAGTAAATATATAAGCCAGTTATACTACGAGTGGTCTTGTAAATGAATAATTTATTATGGTAATGGCTTATATGGTAAAGAATCACAATATCTGGAAGGAGACTGCCAGGAAGGGTTTATAGAAGCACATTTTGTGATTTTTCAAATATATTTGCTAATGTTTGTAGTTGGAATTAGGGAATAAGTGTACGGTCCAGAGGATGGGGTGTGTATTGTCCAGCCATGCTGGCTGTCTATCATGCCAGCAATGTGCTGCTTGCTTCAGGGCTTAGTGTGTGTTGTTAGGCTGGTCTGAGACCCTTCACTCCTTCCTTTGAAAGACCTTGTCCCCTTCGGGTCTCTGTTGTTGCAACACCTTTCCTAGCTATCGAAACTAAAATATTTTCCCTTGTTATTTTCTGCTAGTAGTATTTTTCTTTTATAGCAGTTTCTATAATTTAAAATGGTATGTCTGTTATTTGTTTATTCACATATTTAATGTCTTTTTGTTCACCTTTATTTAACTAGTCTTAGCACTGTATCTGGCATATAGTAGATGTTCAATAAATATTTGGTCAAAGAATGCACAACATAAAGGAAACATAATTTTATATATGATAGGCACTTCCATGACCTTTTTATCTTTAAGTGCTAAAATCTTTTTGTTGTTTCATTTTTTTATTAGCTCCATTTATTATTTATGAGTTTCTGGCTCCTGTTGGAATACAGAGTAATATTCTTCTACATATTGGTGAAATTAATGAGGTGATGAATAAATTTGATATTTTCATTTTTCCAGTTAGTTTGAATTAGAAATAATAATAATTATGCCCATGAATTATGTGTAAGTGGGGGTTTGGTGGTTTTAGGGGTTTGTAGGATGTAGACACTTGCTACAGGTTCTGAAAATCATCAGAGTTAAGAAGAAGAAATCCTATTATATTGGGGAGTGAAGAGAAAGGCAGTTGTGCTTATATTTTCCTATTTACTTATTTTCTAGGTGAACAGTATGCACTTATTAAGATTTTATTTAAATAATCCAAATGGGGGGCTACAGAAGAGCATTATTGTTTCTTTCTGTCCTTTGTTAATGTCATTTTTCTAAGTGGCCACTGTCCTCAATGCTGGAGCATATATTCAGAAGAATTGCGCTGTATGTACATAGCACTTGCGTGTGGCATTTATAAATGCTTGTTGAGGGGCTCTGTGAATGAAAGAATGGCATGTTTCTTGCTATGGAGGAGTATACAGTTTAGTGGAAAGAGCAGACCTTTAGACAAATTTTGCTCTAGGGACAGAGAAGAGGGAACCACAAACTTCCCCATTTAAAAAAGGAGGAGAGTAGATGACATTTGATCTGGGTGTTGAGGTAGTATAGCGCATTACAAGGAGAGGAGTAGTAGATGCAAGGCCTGGAGGCATGAAAAGACTATATGTTTGAGAAATAGGGGAAATTTAGTGTATCTAGAGCAAGGAAAAATAAGAGAAAACGATGGGATATGAGATTGGGGCAATATTGTGAAGGGTTTGGCAAAGCTTACGGAGTTCTTATTTTATCCTCGAGATAAGTAAACACTGGACCTTTCATCTAGGGCATTAATATAAACAGATTTTGTTTTGCTTTTAGTTTTTAGAAATATATTTTTTTGGTAGTGGTCTGGAAGATGGGCTGGAAGAGAAAATCTGGAGGCAGGAAACCTTGGTTAGGAGACTAAGATACCCTGGATAAGAGGTGATGAGGACTTAAACTGATGTTGGCAAGGAAGATGGAGGGAAGAGGATGGATTATAGAGCACAGTTGACATTTGAGAGATATTTGTGTGCAAGGCACCTAGCTAAAGGGCTTGCTGATTCAGTAGATGACAGGTGGTGGGGAATGAGTAGAGACAGTCCAGTTTTGTAATCTGGGATAATCTTCCAAATGTAATTTCCTGTCTCTTTAACCTCTAGCACTTACCGCAAAGTCTTCTGGGGGATGGACATGCTTAAAGTTCTGACTCGGGCAGGGCAAAGGCAATATATTTAACCTAAACATTTGTACTCCTGTAAAATCCTGAAAAAGAAAACATCTTTTGGATAGTATTAGGTGCTCAGTAAAAGTTTATTGCATGCGAATGAGTTTTCTTTTCTTTATCTTTCATTCTATCTTTCCCTAATTTATTGTTTCATTTTTTTCTCTGATTTTATCCTTGTTTTCTGACACTGTTTCTGTTTTGTTTTTGTTTTCCCCCTAGAAGAGTACTTTGATTAAAATGTATCACATGTAAAAAGGAATGGCATGTCTCTGTACAATGTTGCTTCAGGTTATAATTTTTCTTTCTATGAATACAGTACTTTGAAAGGATACTCTTTCTAAAGAGAGAGTTTAAAACTAAAATCTGTAGGTTTACTTAAAGTTACTTTAGAGTGTTATGTATTTGCCAGATGTTAAGGCATCGAAAATAGGGTTGACTAAATTTCAGAATTTCATAAATGAAAACATTTATTTCAACAAATTTAGAAAATAAACTCAGTTTTATTAGGATATATTAATTTGTTGTAACAAAATTAGTTTTTCCCCAAATGTCAGATAATGCTTAGTGTTCTGTGTTACCAAAGTGAATTCCCAAAGGTAAGGAATGATTTGTGAGCACCACGGGGCTTGACTGTGCTGAAATTATGACCCTGTTGTTACTTCTGATTTATGATTGGGAGAGTCTTCTCTCACTGTGCTCATTCCAGTGTCTTAGTGGGGGAAAAAACCCAAACTGGTGATGACATTTTACTATGATTATTTTCCCTATGTTTGGAACTAAACCATCAAGATGACATTTTTGAAATACCTACCTGCACTTAAGGCTGATGAGCCCTAGATGAAGTTGTCATCATGGAATTCTGCAGTTCAAATTCATATGACTGCAGGTCTTCACCAACAATATAATGAAAAGAACAGGTTATTTATGTCACTAAACACTATAATAAAATAGTGAAAGAGAATATTTGTAGTATAGCAGTTTACTTTAGAGCAATAGTTTCAAATTGGTTTGATTATCAGGATCACCTGGAAAGCCCTTTCCAGAGACTGTTTCTGGGATCCACTCCCTAGAAGGTTTTGGTGCAGTGCGGCAGGGGTGGGCCCCTGGAGGACATGTAGTTGTTGTATCTGAGAAGCAATAGTTAGGACAGTTTGCAGGACAGACTATTCTAGGAGATTCTTAAGAGACAGAATTTAGCTTCTGAGTGGAGTTAAGGAGTGAAGATATGAACATCCAGTCATTCAAGAAGGTATAGGCTTTTTAAAAAAATTAAATATACCTTCTTAAAGCAAATATGTAAAAAAGCCAACTTTTTTATGTTGGTATATATCTGGGTGTTATATATTATTTTCAGTACTATCCCGTGTTTAAAGTTGTTTATAAAATGTAGGGGCATGTGAAACTGTTGCCCTCTGAACTTTCACCTTCTTTCTTAAGAGATCACAGATTTTGTTCAAATGTCCAAAATCAGGGGGAAAAGATCCTGATTAGTCTCAGCCAATCACAGTCATTCTATTCCTCTTGCAAGTAAGTGATAAGCTTTGGGGTCAGCATGTGACCCAGTACTGACCAGTGAGATATGAGAGGACATCTCCTGGAGGGTTTCTGGGAATGGATTTTTGAATATTTTTTTTTTAAAAAAGACATTAAGTTGGACAGAGTGGAACGGTGCCTGTAATCCCCAGCTACTCTGGAGGGGCAGGGAGGATTGCCTGAGCCCAGGAGTTTGTGGCTGAAGTGAGCTATGATATTGCCACCGCACTCCAGCCTGGGCAACAGAGCAAGACCTCATCTCTTAAAAAAATAAAAAGACATTAAGACAGAGTACCCTCTTTTTTCAAGGGTTGACATCATTCCTGGATGAAATGCTTGGAAATGCATCACGAAGTCTTGTAACTAGGAGGGGAACAGTCACAGTCAGATGGGAAAGTTAAACACGCTGGAGATGACTATAAAAATATAGCACCTTTGTCTTGAATGGCATTAAGCTGTGAAATTAATAATACCAGAGCTGCCCTATCTTTGAATTTCTTATTATGCAAGATGATAAATACTTTTGAGCTCTATGAGGGCAAGGACTTTGTAACATCCCTCATTCCTAGAATGGTGCCTGACACCATAGTATATAATAACAAGTATTTTATGACTTATTTAAGTCAGTTTGTGGCCAAAGTTACCTTGACAGGTTTAGTGAGTTTTAGTGGCTAAATTAGGCAAAGAAATGTTTTTGTAAATGGTTGCAATCATGTTAATCTTTAAAAGTGGTTAATGAGTTTGTTTCTCTGTTTAGCCATTTGCTGATGCTTATGTTTGGAGTAACATTTTATTCCCACAAAGGATGAAGTTGTCTTTGTATTTTGATGAAGGCAAGAAGCTGAAATTCACATTCTTTAAATCAGGTCCCCCAAAAATGAAAGCATCTCTATATGGGGGACAGGATTTTAATCTCAGGAGGAGACAAGATGAGAATAATGAGAAAATAGTGTCAGTTTTTCCTTAATCATTTACATATTGAAAAAATTTTATTGTATTTAAGCTATCTGTTGTTCACATGTAAAAAAGGATTTAAAATGCATATGTGCTAATTTCTTCTGCAGGTTTGAAAAACTTTACTGCATCATTTTTCTGAATTGTTGTTAGGTTATGTGGGATAAGCAACTTGTACATGATCTTTGCCAGGCGTTGGGCGGATAATTAGGACCATCCCAGTCTTTGAGTTAATTCTTAGAACTTTGCTTGCAGTCCTAAATTTTTAAATTATGTCAGAGAGAGCATCTTTTATAATAAGAACTGTTACTAGATCTAAAGCACAAAGGTTTCCTTGTCACAGGCCACATTTTAAGGGGATTTATGGAAGACTTCCTAGTAACAACTCACCAATGAACTTTCAGGGTTATAAGCACTATTAAAGCTTCTGAGGGGTCTCCTATCCAAGTACTAACCAGAGAGGCAATGATATAAAATGTAACCAAAATGTTTGTACTCTCACAATATCCTGAAATAAAAAAAATAATAAATAAATCTTCTGGGGGGATTCGTAATAATAGAATTTGCTTTTCTTTTGATTTACCTAGTATTAGCTACCAGAGATAAATTTACTTTTTAAGTGTTCAGTGAGCAATCTGTAGGTTCCTCTACCAAACTATCTCCCTGTCTCCTAAGTGGAACTTCATTCACATTTGCACTACCCTAGTCTCAAGGAGATACCAGTTTCACCTGTACATTAAGTTGGATTTGCTTTTATTACAAGGAGGAAAAAAAAAAAAACAAAACTTTTAGATCTATAATTTGGCTCTGATTTTTCCTAGGCTGTTTTCAAAAAGGTTACTTAGCTAGTATTTTTGATGCATTTCTCGACACATAGTATGATATCTGTAGCTGAATCTTTAATTCCCTTGTTACAACAGAGAGAATTTCTAGGATCCTTGCTACAGTTCCACCATTCTCATATTATGCTTTTACAGCAATTCCCTAGACTCATGAAGGTGAAGGATGAAGTTTATAATGGTATTGAATACCAAACTGTTGCTTGATTTATTCAGGAAGGTTGTTATGTGCTGGGATCAAGTGACAGCTTAAAAGCTAGTATAATTCATCATCATCAGCTAATTTTCACTGGGTGTCCACTGGGTGCTGAACATCATACAAGGCTCTTTGTCAGCATATATGTGCCTGATAAGGTTGATGGAATTCTAAGAATATGGGATCTTGGCCTTAAGGAACTTTATATGTAAGGCAAGTCAGCAAACGCCCAGTGTTGTCAAGCTGTGTACAAAACGTATGTAACTAAAAACACTTTATTTTTATGGAAAGTTCATGTCAGTAAATTTAGGTCCCACTCTTGTTAATATTTAGGTTATTAAGTATGGAATATTCTATTTCCTTAAGTACTAAGTTTGACAATTGATATCTATGACATTTCACTTTGACATTTCTTTTTTTTTGTAATTGTGAAGGTACATCCTTATTCTTTCAAATGCACGTTTTGGCTTGTGATTATCTTTTAAAAAATTTTAGAACAATTTTTGTTAAATCATGAATAAGTCAGAAATTCGTGTTATTTTTGAATACACGTTCTGTCGTGAAACCAATGCAACACAGACAGCTGTTTGGGAAGAATGTGGCTAATGAATGCACAGCACCTTGATGGTTTGAGACACTCCATTCTGCTGATTTTAATCCTGAAAAGAGCCATGTCTGCAACCTGAGACCCAGGTGGGTAATGTTGAGCTGAAAGCTGTAGTGGAAGGAAATCCAACTCAACATACTCGTGAATTAGTGGCAAGGTTTGATGTTACTATTCCAACAATATTGGATCATTTGAAACAAATCGGCAATGTAAACAAGCTGGATAGATGGGGAACGCGTGAATTAAAAGAGCATCAGAGATATCGCCTCGAAGTTTGCTTTTCTTTGTGTTCCTTTTGACAATCACAAGAGTTCGGCACAATGGTTGGATAAAGATGAAGCACCAAAACATAGTCCAAAACCGAATATTTATCCAAGAAATCTAATGGTGTGTGTTTGGTGGTCCAGCAGTTGTATTATCCACTGACACTTCATGAAACCTGTTTATTTGATTACAGCAGATGTCTGCTACAACCAGTTGGACAAAATGCTGAGGATGCTTGTGATTAAGCAGCCGAGATTGGTCAATAAAGATAGGCCAATCCTCTCACAAGACAATATGCTGCAAAAACAATGCTGCTCAAACTGCAGAAGCTGGAATTGGAAAATTCTCTGTCATCCACCATATTCACCATACCTTGCACTAACTTACTACTACTTCTTCGAGGCTTTAGACCACTTTTTACAAAGAAAAGTATTCAATTCTCTACAAGCTGTGGAAAACAAATTTCACGATTTCATCGCCACTCGTTCTCCAGGCTTCTTCCCTGCAAGTTACCATTAAGATGGCAAAACTGTGTCAATAGTTTAGGTGCATACTTTGATTAATTGTACTGCTTCTTGTTTGAGGTGTAATAAACTAGATTTTTGATTCAAAATTGGATATTTCATATGTAATGACTTAACAACTATACTACTACCAGAAGAAAGAGGCAATGTTGGGTAGACCAAGAGCAGGTTAGTCTACTATGTTCCTGATTTGGGCTGACCAGCACACATTTGTGCCTGTGTACACATGCAGATACTTTTTGTTCCTATACATATAATTTCACAATGTTTCTACTTAATGAGATCCAGTTATGCCTCATAGAAGCATATGTGTACTTGACCTTTCCCCATTGAGAGTCAAATTAAAGTCACATCTAAATGATGCATCTAGAGCTGGTGTCATATTGTTCCACAGTCCTGTAGGTGATGTTTATTCCTTCTCTGAAATGATTCATAAATCTGACCTGGATTAAATTTGGCTGTAGTTCCTTAGGACCCTGCAACTTATGACTTAAACACACCTGTAATCGTGAAGGAAGTCTGCAATGCCCACAATGTAAACTCTGAAGGACAGTACTGGTCTAGGGAATATACCATATTGCCCTAGTTAGAGCTGGTACAGAAAATAATATGGCCAGGAACTTTCATAAGCATTTTGTTGAATTTCTTCCCAGACCTTGGCCTGGCTTCCATGGCTAGCAGATCTGTTTGCTGTATGATTGTTTGCTAAGAAGGTTTTCCCTGTTTGGTGTCCTTCATAGCCATTTCTGAGAAGGGGTTCAGGGAGGATTCGCTTGGAGTGGCCTTAGCAGTTCTTTTCTTGTTGGTAACAAGGACGCAGATTCAGGGATTGCCTTAAGATGAAACAGTAACAAGCCTTTATTTTCTAGGCTAGGGATTTTTCCAGCAATATAATTTCTTTAACATTTTTGTTGCTTATCAATATTACCAGTATCTTTTTTTTTTTTTTTTGGCAATGGAGGAAGATTTCATTTTTTGGTAATTGGTACCAAAAGTGTGTCAAATAATGATCTTTGCCTCTGATCCATTGCCTTGCCCCTTTGTTTTTGAGTTCCCTGTCTCCCTTAGTTTCAGTCTAATGACTTCCTGTCACTAGCTCTACCTCTGTGGGTGGTGAGGCTCCACCAGGGTTGGAGCTCCTTCCCTAGGCTTTCCCCCTTGTGAATCAGTTATCTGAACTCCTCATGGGCAGTGAGTGGGGAGGCACTTGAGTGAGCCTGGAGTTTTAGGCTTCAGTGGTTCTTCTTTTTCCTTCCTAATATTTCCTATTCCATTTTCTAACACTTTAATCAGCACACCAAATTTAAATCATAACAAATAATTTAGCTGCTGAAATTCATCTAACATAGATGATGATCTGAATTATAGTGGTCTCAGATCACTGGCTACCATGACTGTTGCTTATGTATGTGCATCTTTGAATTGCACAAAGGCAAGTGGGGGCTGAACTCCAGCCCTTCCTCTGCTCACCAAGGCTTGCACTCCAGCAAGGATTTTATTTTGAAATTTGTTTATACAGAAGGGAGCACCCTTTTGAATTTATACAATAGCAAATTTATTTGCATGTTGCTGGTTATGGCTGTATTGCTTGCAAGTAAAAACTATTTATTTTAATAAAGCTATTCATGTTTTCTATTTGGTTTTAAATTCAACCAATAGAATGGAGTTTGTTGTTTTATTGTAGCAACTACTGAAGGCCATGAGAAGTCCAATATACCAATACATGAGCAGTTTTCTGCACAGGATCCTAAAGCTTCACTCTTAATATACACACTATCTGCATCCAAAAAACTGATGGTAGCATATAGCAACTAACTACTTTTCAGCTGTTTGATATTAACTGCTGATTTTTCAAGTTAGGATGGAGTGATCTCATTGCTCCCATTTTCCCCTTTATTTAGCTAGCTTCACATTTCAACAATCTGCTCCTGATGCAGGTGTTTTTTAGATCAGTTTTTGGTTTCAACCTTTTTGCCTTGTATCCTTGCCTTATGAGGGAGCCTGTATCACAGAGAGGAGACTATAGAGACCAAAGGCAGGACGGGGCCTGAGACCCATATCAGAAAATAGTTCTGCATCTATACAAGTGTGTCAATATGTCCATTAAATTGAAACCTGCATGCTTAAGACCACCTAAGGGAGGTCTTCTTACGTGCTTTGGGGTCTCTAATGCTTGTTTGTATCCTTACATGAATTGCAACTTTGGCCTTATATTATGCCAGCTATTGTACCCCATAGTTTCTAGCTAATTTATCTGGGTAACAAGCATTAGCAAAAAGCTCCACTTGGAGAGACTATAGTAGAGAGTTTTGTTCTTCTTTGGTTTACAGTCTGGGGACTTTGTAGTTATACATGCCAATCTTACGAAAAAATGCTGATTGTTTGCCTTAAAAATCTTTGTATTTGAATTTATTTTTCTATGAAGTTGTATTTTTTCTGAAAGAAAAAAGATAGTTTACATATTTATTTGAAAAATGTTTATTTGCAAAAAAGGTTATGGGTTGATTTATAGAACAAAAAACTAGTAACAGAATATAAAAAAGTAAAAGCCAAATAGTAAATCAGAAAGAAAGGGGGGGGGGATTATGTTGAGGAGAATAAGGAAAGGAAAAAATAAGGGTAAGGGACTGGGAAGTTAGGCCTTAGGGATCTGTCATTTTCTCTCATTTTGCAAGTGAAAGTCCTAAGGCCCGGTGGGGGTGAAGGAGTGGATTGAAGTAACTTTCTCAAGACCACAGAACTGGGAAATACTGACTTTAGAATTAAAATCCTGGATTGTCTTATTCAAAGCCTACAGGCTTCCCACCATTTTTTGTTGCCAGTATCTCATTGGAGGAAAACTGTACCAGTTACACACAAATTATACTGATATAAATGTGACCAACTCATCCCAGATTGCCTGGGACTGACCTGATTTTAAAACTAACACTTCCCTATCCCAAGATCCCCCTGAGTCCTGTGCAAACTGAGATGGTTGGTCACCCGACCTGATACCTCATAGCCATGGTAAGGATGAAAATTTAATGGAATTTTATATAATTGTCTTTGAATGGAAAAGTAAAGCTGGATGGATACCTTTTGTTACAAAACTACATGAAATCATTATTATTCTTCAATAAAAGTCAGATCTTGCATTGTAAAAATTGTCTATGTTCTAAGATGCACCACAGGCTGTGGATGTGGCAGCAATCTTTCTACTGCTAGTAAAAGATTATTTATATTAGTAACAGAACTTCACTTAAACATTTCTTTCTTGTGAAATTTGGTATACTTTGAGTCATTTGGGCTAGGGGCAGTTTATGTATATTATATGTATATTCACAATACATAGTTGTTAATAGGCATTGATAGACATTATTAATGTTTTATAAAGAGGCCCATCGTTAATTTTGTGGCTTGAATAGGATCAAAGTTAATTTCTTATATGACAGTAGGAGATGAGCATTCTAGGTCTGTGAGAGGCTCTGCATGCTGCTGCCATTCAGATTCTTAATGTTCGGCTTCTACAGTATCCCTTAAGATATTTCCCTTTGCTGTGGTCAAAGCTAACTTGCTGCCAAGTGCAAAACAGAAAGTATAGAGAGGGCACACCCAGGTCTTACGGCCCAGGCCCCAAAGTGGCAGAAATAATTTCTGCTGTCATCCCTTCAGAGAGAACATTGCCACATGGCTGAACCTAACCGCAGGGAAAAGCTAGGATATGGGATAAGCCTTGTGCCCAGAACAATGGGGAAAATGGATTTGGGGAACAGTCTCCCCCTCCAGGCATTATTTAAGTGTGTCTAAGTACTTTTCAAATGTTTTTATGAAATGCAGAAAAATTAATGCCTCTCCAAACAACTCCTAAAGTTTTATCATTTTGTTTTGGGTAATATTAGCTCCCATTGTCATCTGGTGATTTATTTGCATTTATTTAATTGTCTGCAACAATTAAAACTGAATTAATGTTAAAAATGCTATAAAATGTGATATAATCATAAAACAATCCTTTTTACCTTGGGAATTTCCAGTCATATAGTCACAGAATTTAATCAGGATCCTCAAATAAAGTAATGTTCCAAAAAATGTCAGAATTCCAAAATATATTTCAGTATGTTAAGTATATACATTCAATAAAATGAAGATGGAAAATATGATATGTGATGAAAGAGATAAATGAAAAATTTTGGAACGCCCTTGGAGGGGAACTAAGGAAACATACATAAAATTCTAGAAGCTTCTAGACTATGTGAATGTTAGGATATGACATCTACCCAAGGTCTACATATTGAGAAAGGCTTGGATCAAACAGCTGGTGAAAAGAGCTGGATATTAGCACATTTATTTTAATTGATTTTAGCCTAAATTAACATTGTATAGTAATAAAAAAGTGATGTTATTTTATCATATTAGTGCAAATTGAAGTAACTTTTTATGTTCCTTTTAAAGCTCTTATTGCATATAGATGAATATTTAATATATATCATATTTGATATATAATATTATATATATGTAATCTCTGTCATCTGTTATATGTGGGTATTTGTTCTATAGTGACCATGGAGTAGCATTATACTGGGTGCCCAGTAAAAGCTTTGTAACTATTTCTGGAGAAGTAATTTAGATTTACACCCAGTCATTTTCACCTCCATATTCTATATTGATCATATTGTTACCGGCAATTATAAATCATGAACATTTAATGATGACATTTTTATATGTACAACAACTTGCATTGTTTAAGATTCAAGTTCAGATCTTTAGTTTAAGTGGCATGAGAATTCCTTTGTAATTTTATTAAATCTGACTTGTGTAAAGACACCAATGACTGGAGATGATTTTCACATGCTAATAGATTATATGCAATAGCAAAATGTTGCTTTATATTGCTACTCCGGCAGCTGAAGTTTCAAGTATAGTTATTACCAGCTACAATATCACCCAGTTTTTTTCTTAAAAAATTACCAAAAGAAGTTCATGCTATTGACTCATTTACTCCCATATTTATTATTCCTATTGAAAATCACTAGACCTAATTCTATTGGTTTCCCTCCTGATTGAAAACATTTGAACCTAGGAAGCACAGTATTTCTTAAGACATTTGTAACTATTCATCATGGATATTAAAATTACAATCATGCTGCATTGTGTGAGCAATGATTTTTTTTTAAAAAAAATCTTTACACATATGGTAAGCGGGTGACCAATGCTATCCAGGTTTGAAGATGCTGAATGCTCTTATAACTGGTATTTGAAATTTTGATGTGTATTGCATTCGTTACTGAATATCAAGAATACGTTTTTTTGCTGGTATAGAGTAAATTTAAAATGGGGTCTTTTGTAGAAGCACCCATCCTGTTTAGAATGATATAACAGATGCTGAATGTTCACATATCAAACAAAATGCCAGCTTTCTGTAGAAAAGAGGTGTCAAAAAGTTTCTTTGTACCTTTAACGCATGTGATTATGTAGTACAAAATGCAGAGTTTGTAAAATTTCTTGAATATACAGGCAAAAAAATGAATAATTCAAAACAACTCATAAGTTCTACATTCTATTGTCCCTTTATAACGCAGGCAGAAGATAACAGTGCGCTCCCAATAGAGCTGAATTTGCACAAGTTACACCTCTGAAAATGCCAGATGGTCTATGGTCTACTTTTGAGAGCTGTCACATATGTAAAGATTTGAAAAAAGAAAGACAGCTGAATGAGAGCAGTGGATCATTAAAGGGAGAGCGAGGGTCCCTAGGCATCACTTGTGTTTTAAGAAGCATTGTGTCGTTTCCATATTACTGTGCCTTTTTTTTAAAGCCATACACAACTTTTACACAATAAGGAAAAGAAATCTGTTCAAAGCCAAGTAGTTGTGATTTAATCGGTCAGGCGTTTTTGTTCTTTATTTAAAAATAAAATCATATTTTCTTCTTGATTTTAATTGGAATTTTACCATAAGTTTTAAGTCATACTCATAAAAAGTTATCAACAAAGTTAAATTTGATATCTGTTGAGATAACTAATATATCTAGGGCTTATCCAGTTTTGTTTTGACTTACATATCACATGCATCTGGCAAAATTATTCAAATAAGAAATTGTTTTAATATCACAAAACTGGAGTTAAGAGATAATATTTTGTTATCTGACCATAATATAAACTATCATAAAAATAGTTGACAGTGAAATAAAAAATAATGTACTACTATGTATCTGCAACAGAAATAGATATCACTTTGAAGATTGAAATGTAGATAAATCATTAAGGATATGTTAGAATATCATTCCAGCTATACCTGGTATTCACATACAGTCAATTTTGATGATAAAAAAAAGGTCAAATCTGTTCATTTTAGAATTTGGTGGCAGGAGACAGTTGTCGTTTACCACCATTATTTTTATTTATTGAGAATATTTATTAAAAAGTAATTCTACATTTATTTTGGATTATGGAATATTACAGAATGTTTTTGATTGACAAGGAGTCTTCCTAGCATTGGTCAATGACATTTCAACTTAATCAAGCTCTCAGATTGCTTGAATTATTCTTTTAGAGAAAAAGTGGTACAAAACATTCCATTTATTTGGTGAGATTACTGGAAAGTGCTTTGAAAAGAACACCAAATTAGGTTTAACTGTCTTTTTGGCATCCTTTTAAATACATATGCATAACTATCTTTATGTTCAATAGCAGTCATTAGAATGTCATTCCAGTTGATACAAGAAGTTTCAGAAGCAGCAAATTAATCTCTAAATCAAACGATTGCGCACCCTTAAGAAGTAGATCTTCTTTTGCAGATGCTTTGATTGTAGATTTTGGTTATGAAAAGGGCATGTATAGCTGCTAAACAGATTTGTATCTTTTAGACATCTATCCCCCTTTGTTTATCACTTAAGAACTGAAAAACTGTAAGAAGATTTCAAATATTAGTTTTATAAATCAGATATTAATGTTAGTAGACTTTGTACGAAAACATGCTTTTGTTTAAGTAAAAACTATGAATATGTTCTTCTTCTTCAAATATGCACATTCACGAGTATATATTTTTATATATTAGGATGTTTTTCTTCATGGTACATATGTGAACAAGAATTGAAGTAAACAGTGGTGTGCTAAAGACTTACCCAAATACAAACTGTCATCTGTCAAAAATAAGAACCAAGTCGTATCTATTTCCCAGACTACAGATAATCAGTTTCTTTTAGACATTTATCAACTTTATGTATAACTGTTATGGCTTTGCATGCAATACTTTTTCTAAGAGGAAGAATCATACGTAATTTACATTTCATGATTGTTCATAATCATAAACAGAGAAACAACTAATGAAAGCAGTAGTTTTAGATTTTGAAATTCCAGGAAAGCATAGAATAGTAAAATTTTCACAATGAATGTTTTTTGTTGTTGCTGGGTTTTTTTTGTTGAAAAGCTATGATTTATAGCTTTGCTTAAGATCTACACAATGAAGATAAATTATGATGTTAGTAATAACCTCATTAATTAAACAAATGTACACTGATAACTTTTGGGGGGCATCAGAACTTTAAGCTGCCCAAAACCAGAATCCATCTTGGCTGATTTAAATATAAAATGACTTTATTATCAGCACATAGACTCTCCCAGAGTTATACAGCCAAGGATCATATCCATCCATTCAGTAGGGCTTCTCTGATGGAAACTACTGCTGCACCATTGGACCACTGTTTTACTAGGAAGTGGACTTCAGAAGCTGCCCCACACTGCCAAGACCGATAAATGCCTCTCCACTGCCTGTGGGCAGAGGCTCCACTTCCCTGGTGTGGCTGACACCTTGCATGTCACTTCTAAATGCAAGCCATAGTTCTGCTTGGCAGAACTTAGATCACATACCTGCCCTCTAGCTGCAGAGTAGTATAGGATGTAATAGGGGAATTTACCAAAATCTGTGAGTATGTTCAGAAATGCTGGGCATACAAATGATGAATATTCATCCTTCTTGTTTTAGGATTCATTTTCCAAAGAATCCTATTTGCTTGTCCTTCCTTATATCATGCTGTTAATATAGTCTCTTGCATTTTCACTTTAAAGCTAAAAAAGTTTTGCTTTTCATACATAGGCATTTAATGTATCTGGAGTTTATCTGTTTGAGGTATACATGCACATACATGTACACACACCTACATATTTGGGACTCTACTGTTCCATTGGTCTATATGTCTCTGCCTGTTCCAACACCATAGTGCTTTTGTTACTTTAATTTTATAGTAAGATTTCATACCTGGTAAGTCAAGTCCCAGAACCCTTTTTCTTCCTTAAAATTTCCCTGGTGGCTCTTAATTACTCTTCCATATACATGTTTGGACCAGTTTGTCAAGTTCCATAAACAAGCCTGTTAGAAATGTTATGAGAATTACATTAAATAATAAATTAGACAGATTTATAATATTAACCGAATTAACATATTTATACTTTCTCCATTTACTTGCATTTCTTCTATGCCCTTCAATAATGTTTTGTAATTTTTGCCATAAAAACTCTACCCATTTTTTCCTAGTTTAATTCCTAGATACTTGTAGGGTTTTTTTGTTTGTGGGCTTTTTTTTTCTTTTTTTGCTATTGTGAAGAATGTCAATTTTTCTTGTATATTTGTTATTTGGTTACTGTTTTCATATAGGAACATTGTTGATTTTTATGTGGTTGTGTCTAAATCTTGCTAAATTCTTAGTTTTTCAGAAATTATAGTCTCTTACTTTATCCCCAGACCATTCAAATCTGTGCACATCTCAAAAATTTTATTTATTCCTTTCCAGAATACAGACCTATCAAAATTTTGTCTTGTTTATTGCCTTCACCAGGACCTCCAGTTAATGTTGCATAAGTGGGGTGAAGGTGGGCATTCTTTGCTTCATTCTGGCACAAATGGGAATAATCCTAAAGTGCTGCTACTTAATTTTGGTAAATAAATTTTATAAGATCAAGCAAGTTCTCTTGTATTCCTAACTTTTCATAAATGATTAATTTTTAAAATCAAATTAAAGAATAAATATAGAGAAGAGTTTCTTCTCTGGGATTTAAAATGGAATTTAAAAAAACCCACTATATTTCTCTCCGTATTGTCCAGCTTTGAATATCTGAATTCATCATTCCTTTCCTTTTATTTCAAAAGATAACTGAGTAGTTTATTATCGGTAGTAATGACAAAACACTGTTTTGTCTATTGCACCCCAAAGAGTGCCCAGCATAGAAAACAATCAAGATTTGCTGAATGAGTGTTAAAATACCTTTTCAAATTTCTAACTTACATTTCCTTACCAAAACCAGTATTTTTCTGCTCTTTTCTTATATCCTTGTGTAAAGTTACTTCTGATGATCCCACTTCCATTTTCCCTGTTAGTAAGTATATGCTTTTTCTATGTCTGTGCTTGTATTTTTCTTTCTTTGTTGCCTCTTCGGTTTTAGCATCATGGTTAAAACCCTAAATCTCTGGTACTGAATGTATTTTCATTATTGTAAAATATTAATCTATTTTTCTTAACTGTATAAATTTTTTCTTTCTTTTTTAGCCCAACCTCAGCGTTTGCCTCTGCTTCAAACTTCAGCACAGGAACCCAGCGAGGAGGAAATAAGCAAGATAAAGAACGGCCACACAAGTCTGAGCAATGGAAATGGAATTCACCACGGGGCCAAACACGTATCCGCAGATAATCGCAAACTTTCAGCACCTGTTTCTCAAAAAATGCATAGAAAAATTCAGTCCAGCTTGTCTGTAAACAACGATATCAGTAAAAAGAGCAAAGTAAATGCTGTCTTTTCCCAAAAGACAAGCTCTTCACCTGAAGGTAAGTTTGAGACATATGCATATTTTATCTCACCAGATGTAAAATCATGTTCACTAGTAATTATTTGATCAAGCAAACATAATTGAAGAATCTTGCTTATCCTTCAGACAAACAGGAATTTTGGTAAAATGCAGCTTAACTTCCCCAAAGGAAAGCACAGGATAGAAAAGGAAGCATTAGCAGCTGACATCCTGCTTTTAGATTATCGTCTTCTAGAGTGAAGTCATTACTTTAAATAAACTGCTATACTTCTTTTTTTAATGCTACATTTAAAAATATGAATACAACATTTTAGTGGCATACATGAGTGTTGTGTGTGTGTATATTTTTATCTCTCCCTGATGCAATATGTTATTCTATAGATCAGAGATAAGATTACCTGCTTGTATTTTCGTCGTGCAAATCAGTTCTTAAATATGCAAAGCTCAGATGAGAAAAAGATTGGATAATTTTCTTGCTTTTGCCAGGGAATGGGCCAGGTTATTTCTATGGCTTGACTGGCCAGGATCTTCCAGCCACCACATTGCCGCTGCCTCATCCCATTCAGCCTGACTGTGGTCTGGCCGTTAGCGCCTCCTTTGCAGGCACTTGGCTGTGCTCTCTGACCCCTGGGGAACTAGTTATTACCTCTTCAGTTCTACCTCATCCTGCCCTTGGCCAGGTTAAAGTCAGGTTAAATGTGATGAACCTGAGAAAGTTTTTCTTTATCGTAAAACAAATCCACGTGATGACAATTAACCTACAGACTCCTTTTACATGGTTCATTGTATTATGTTAAAAAAAGAAAAATCTCCCCTCATATTTAAGGTTCCAAATTTTTCCCAGCATATCTATGATCCTCTGCTATTCCTCCTTTCCCTCCTTTTGCAGTTCTTGGGCATCTAAAACCTTGAATCTGATATATATATATTTATATATATATACACATCTCTGATATATATGACCCTTTGCCTTTACCCTTCTATTCCCTTTCCCTTCCCTTTCTATTTTTGCCATGAAATCTTAAATAAGAGAAATTCTATGGAATGCCTCTGTGACGTTGGCCATGCTTATTCATAGACATAAATTGAGTTGTAAATAGGAAATTGTATTGAGAGTTACCAGTAATGAGTGGGGGAAAGGATATTACATTTTGGCTACAGGTGTCTCAAACTCCACTGAGGTAAAGTGTTAGGTTGATCAAATGATATGATAATAAATGGTCTGCATAGTTCTAGGTCAGTGACACTACTTTCCAAACTAATTAGATTGAAAGGGACTTGATTGACACTTTAAAATGAGTTTGACATGTAAGCTGCATGGTCATCTCTGAAGCATAGGTAGGCTGTTAACTAAACTGGCTCTCCAAGGAGTTGGGAAGGCAATGCAATTTTCTTTAGAGGATCTTCACTTCTAGGTGATTGGGTGAAATAATTGAATGCAATTGAAATCTACTTGTTTTATACATTTGAATTTACTTATTATGTCCCTAACCTCTTATTTTCCATTTGGTATTTACTTATTTTAGTATTAAATAATGGTAACATTTACATATTAATCCAACTTGAAATAGCTTATGGAATTTTTATACAATTTTTCATTTTGTTTTTAATGCCATGTCTGAATGTATTTCTGATGTAAGAATGCAGCTTCGTAAGTAACAAATGAAGGAGGAGGAAAATCACCTGTCCATGAATGAAATACAGTTCTGCCCTTCCTCTTCCTCTCTCTGTCTCTGCCTCCTTCTCCCCTTCGTCCTTTCTCTTTCCCTTCTTCCTCTCCCCCTCTCATGTACACACCCACACTATGGCCTACCACAAAGATCTGGATAAGAGAAGTTCCTTGTTAATCTGCTTTTATCTCAAAATATGTTCCAGATTGGGTTGGGGACATAATGAGTATGAAGTACAAGTAAAAATGTCTAAACATATTGTACAAAGTCCTATCCATAACTTCACTGTTAAGGCTGCAGGATTTAGTCAATTGTAGATTCCTTTTATTGTAATTGCTGGAATCTAGATTAAAATTGCATTGTCCATATTTTTCTCAAAGTTAGGTATTGCCATAAATTTTATCACCATTTAAGGTTGTGCTCTAAAATTGTGTTCTTTCTTCTGACTTTCAGTTTTGAAGTTAAGTTTTTTCTCTGGCAATGTGCTATAATAAAAAACAAAACAAGAAAAACCCCCACCAAACCGATAGATGGAAAATTATAAGGAAGAACACTCTGAACTCTGCCGCCAGCTTGCTGGGGGACTTGGGTTTCTGTGGACCTCTTTTTTCTATGAAATGAAGAGTTTGGATTAAAACATTTTAAAAATTAAGTTCAGTGCTGAGAGTCTGTGATTCTCCTTTTACAGCAAAGCTGCTTCACTCTCAGGACAGGTCTCTTGCTCTACAAAATATGTGATTCCTTGTTGAGTAGAGACCTAAAACCTGCTGCACAGAAAGGCAGTGGCAGAAACAGTTTTGGTGAACAGACATTGCACCTGAATTTCAGGAGGCCTAGATGTCAGAACAGTAGGCCTCGAACAGGCTTGACTTGCTGTGCAAATAAAAATGTTTAGAAATTATTTTTACAAAAGCAGAAACAATGAGGAGGCAGGATTTAATAGCTAGGAGTCTTTGTCCATTTGTGCCGCTATAACAAAATACCTGAGACTGGACACTTGATAAAGAGTAGAAATTTATTTTCTCACAGTTCTGGAGACTGGCACGTCCCAAGATCAAGGTGCTGGCAGGTTCAGCTCTCTGCTTCCAAGATGGTGCCTTATGGCTTCATCCTTTGAAGGAGAGGAACGCTGTGTCCTCACATGGCAGAAAGCAGGTCAAGAGATCAAAAACTTCGTGAAGCCTCTTTTATTAGGGTCTTAATCTTATTCACGGGTGAGAAGCCCTCATGGCAGAATCACCTCTTAAAGGCTCCACCTCTTGGTACAATCACATTGCATGTTACGTTTCAATGCCTGAATTTGGGAGAGGTTATATTCAAACCACAGCACTAGGCTTTCTTTTCAGTTTACTGTTTACCATTTTTCAGAAGTCTTCATCATCTGTTCTACTGACAGCAAATGAGCAAACCAGTAGCAAAATAATATAAACCCCAAACTCAAAAGCAGCTAACCATGCCCATTTTGACAATGTGTGTTATTTCTGGGTAGTACACAGTCCTTGTGGTTGTGATTTTTGTATTACACATAAATAATATCAACAACGAGAGGGGCATTTTTCTGGTTCTGATGATGGAATTAAATATTTAACTATTTCATAGTGTTTGATTAAGAGTACTAGGGGCCTCTTTGCTCTTCCAGACCAAGTTTGGAAAACACTGCTAAGATGTGGACCATTGATTATATAGATAGCAGTAAGGACTGACCCAGCTATGTAATTGAGTCTGTGGGTTGGTAAGATGTTTTAATATGTCTTTATCAGTGGGTCACGTAAGGCCTGAAAGCAAAGGGGCCCACACTTCAGCAGACTCCTGAAGTGATTTATACGGTTAGAGTGGCTTCTGTGTGCTACCTGCTTCTCTTGCATAAACTCATGTAATGTATTATGTGCAATTATCTAAGAGTAAACTGAGGCACAGAGAAGTTAAGTGAAGCTGCTAAAGTCAACTGATGCATGATAAAATTGAGATTCAAACCCACATGTTCTGTTGCACAGAACCTCCTAACCTTCATGCTGTTTTGCCTTATTAAAGTTTTCTGAGAAAAACATAATTTACTGGCCATTTCAACATCACATTGGACGTTAATGGTGTTACAGCTGCAGGTCAGGCAGGGATCTTATTAGTATACATTTGCCTCCTTACCAAAATTTTACACACCAGCTCTCACATCTGTGTTCTCTGTTTGTTTCCCTTTTTCTACTAGATTGTAAATTCCTAAAAAGACAAGACTGAGTCTGAATGAATTTTTTTTTTTAATTTACAGTGGTGCCCAGCATAAAAGCTTCATAGAGTTTCTCATGAGCTAATGAGTGATATGACTCTTTATTCCAAACCATTTTATCTTACTCTTCCTTGAAACTAGCACTGGAAAATAAAATGGATGCTCATGTTCACTAAAACATGTTCTTTTAAAAAGTCCCATTTTTGCAACAGAGATAAAAAAAAAAAGCCATGTGGGAAAATGGTGCACATTTTATTTAAAGGTTATTAAATTAGTAGATTTCTACCTGTTTTGTATAATTAAATATTTCCATACATACTTTAATTTTCTGATTGTATCATTCAGGTGGAGAATTTTAAGACTAAATGTTTAAGATTCTTGACCTTTGAAATAATTATAGTATAATTTAGTATCATATAATATTCAAATTGCCAAGGGTTTTCATTATATTTGAAGACACTTTTCTTATCATAGGAGTGGTAAATCCTAATGTGTTTTAGGTGTGCCAGTTACAGCTATATATTTTTGTAAAAATTAAGTTTCAAGAAAAATATTTTTAAAGAGATTTTATACTTTTCAGGAATTTTGGATAGTTTATACTCCATATTTGATAGTCTAGATTTAGTATTTATAGAGAGAAATACATACCCAATTGTAGCATGTCATTGAATATAAATGCTGAACAATAAATGCCTTGTGTATATAGCAGTAACTAGGATCATGTCACTGTTACTCACATAGAGGCAGTGTGGTCTGCTGATTAGAGCACAGGCTCTAGAACTGGTCTGCTTGGAGTCAAATACTGGCTTTTTCACTGACCGAGGATGTGTCGTTGGGCAGGTTACTTAACCTCTTTGTGCCTCAGTGTCTTGTCTGTAAAATGGGGATATTATTAGTACCTACTTCATCGGATTATTATGAAGAAGAATTGAGTTGATACTGCTCAGTGCTTAGAACATGGGCTGGCCCAGATATAGTATTTGATAAGTGTCAGCTGCTGTTATGATCACCATTATTAAGAAGCACAGAGGGCTCAGGAATGTGAATTTCCTGGAAACGGCAATGTCTGCATGAGGACCTGAAAGATGAGGCAGAGTTAGGTTAGGGAGTTGAGAGTAGAGGGAGGCATTCAAGGCCGAAGGAGCTTTATGAATTAATGTATCTACTCAGAGAACCATAAACAGTTTGCTGCTTCCGAGAAGCTAAATTAGGAGAGATGAGACTAGCAGATAGGAAAGGACCAGTCCAGAGGCAGACTCGGATGCTGTGTTCTCCTGAAGCTATCGCCAAGATACATATGTTTTCTCTGAAGGACATCATTTCATATCCCGTATATACTTTTTTGAAAAATTATGCTTTCTTTACTCTCCATAATATAAAAATTCCATGGTTGCAATTATGTAGAACCAGGGTGCCTTGTTCCTTGTAGTAAATACTGTTATATATTAACCTACACTGCACTTTGCACTCTGATTGCCTTTACAGGCTTTTTGTACATTAATAGTGAACCATTACCATACATACAATGATGAATTGATTTTAGACTTGTTGAGCTTGGGATACCAACAAGCTCTGCAGGAAACTTTTGGACCTATGCATGGACCGAAGCCCAGTTCTTCTTTTACTGGTTCTTTCTGCTTTCTTTTCTTTAAACTATTCTTTTAGCTTCTGTCCTCTGTGACCTTTCTTTATTTCCTTTTTAGGCTCCTCTTTCTCCTCTTTTTGTTGCATTTTCCCATTGCATTCACAGAGTAATGTTTCTCACGCTAGACCAGAGGGCTAAGACACACTCTCCAGTAGGAGGTATTCAGCTGTGATTTTCCAGGAGATAGTGTAGGTGGAACACACAGTTTTCAACCAGGACTCAGCAGGATTGGACAGGGCAGTTTCAAAAGCCCACTATGTGATTCAGAGATGCCCTGCCCCCTCCTTCCTTGAGAATTACTGGTAAAGTGGTAAAAATATCTTTCTGGGCCTTACTACTTCCCCTTCCCTTATCATCATCTGCAAACCCTGATCCAACTCCTTGCACCTGGAATTGTGCCTTCACCCCAATGCTTAGAAGTGTCCACACACATGGTTTGGTGACACCACTGCATGCCTTCATTTCTTCTCTCTCCTCAAGCTGGAGTGTTCTCATAACTCCCTTTGCCTTCTTGACCTCTACGCATTTCTTTTCATAACTCATCTTAGGCATCATCTCCTGATGCCCCATTTTGGGTTAATTGCCCGTCTTTGAGGTTTTCACAGCACCCTTGGGGTACAAAATTATACTGAAATTTATCTGTGTTACTGATTTCTTATACTCAAGGGTCATCTCATTGCAGGCAAAGACTCTGTCTTACTCATCTTTTAATTTCCAATCCATTGTCTAGTGCCTGGCTTACAAGAGTCCCCTAGATGTGGAAGTAAGTAAGGAGTGTAAATTGGAGCACAGAGGTACTTGTTCTTTAACATTCCATAGACATTGTGGTTGAAACTGCAGGAATGGTTGACATCCTCAAGGGAGAGAAAACGAAGAGATAAAAGGGAGTGCGGATACTTGAACTAAAAAAATTACAAGAAGAGACCCAGTAGAGGAGATTGGAGTCCAGAACTCCTGCCTGCCAACTGCATTAAGTTTCATATTGTTCCATATGGTTTTCACACAACTACATGTTCCCACATCCTGAAGCCAGGAAAAAAGTAAGAAAGGTAAAATTGAAATTGAGTTCTTTGTTCTTAGTTTCGTCCGTATTGTAAAATCTTATATTTATTTCCATAAGAAACTTCTGTTTTGAAGTATTTCTATAATTGTAGAAATACTACAGTAGTATTTTAGTGGAAGGACAATAATAGGACTTCATGATGTGACCATGGTGTTATAATCAGAGCTTCTAGAAACAAATTTTCTGTGACTTTGGCAAGATATGTCACTGCATTCCTCAAAATACTTAATTTGCTTGGATGGTGTTTTGTTTTGTTCTGTTTTCTCAGGCACAGTGCCTTCCATTCCATGTCAGAATAATGGTGTGGGAGAAAGGTTTAGAATTCTGCTTTCCAGTGCAGCATTTGCTAGTACTTTGGAAAATAAGATTTTTAGCAAATTTTGCTACTCAGCCAACACACTAAAAGGAACAATAGTAATACAATGAGGTGTGCCGTGTGGAAGAGTAGCCATAATCAAAGCTGACTATATCAAAATATAAATTATTCTCCACATATAAATCATTACTTTTTGTTTACTTGAAGTATTTGATCATCTGTTCTTAAATAATTAAATCAATTATCCATCAGAAGTATTTATGAGTAGTAGGAAGTGTTTCTGTGGGCCAAAAGTAAACATTTAAATACATTACCTTTAAAGCTTAGGAAAATAGCCTGACTATGTAATTTGTATTCTCACACCCATGCGTTTGAGGAGGAGCAAAGAAAAGATTTTCCAAGGTTCTGAAAAATACATAACTTAACATTGAAACTTAGAGACAACTCAAAATGTGCTTCGAATCTCAGAGGTCTTTTAAAATAACCAATAGCTTTGCAGACCATCTTAAAGAAGAGATAGAAGCTGTCAGCCACATATAGACTCTGCTTCCTTCACCTTTTATTTTTGATTTTATAGACAGGCTATCTTAGGCTGCTGCTCTCACGATTTATATTAGCTTAGCATTCACTCTGGAGATGGGTGGGGAGGAAATGAAACAATGGAGATACAGATAGATTGGCCAGGAAGCTTTGGGGTGTGAGGCGGTTGGATGAAGGGACTATTTAGAAACCAGGTTTCAGAATAATAAGCTAAATGGAAAGAATTGAATAACTTTTATGACCCTATAAACACATCAAGGGTTTTTTTTGTTTTTTTTTTTTTTTTAAATCTATAGTGATGAAAAGTTTAGGTGATTTTTTTTTTTCTTAAGGTCAAACAATAATATGTAGGCATAGCAGCCAGGCTGGAGATGAAAGTTTGCTTTCAGCCCAAGGGTTATGCCAAGGGCAGGCAGTTAAGGACCCAAGAGGTTTTCTTTAGGGGTTTAGGTCTGAATGAGGGGTCCTGGCCCAAGGTAAATGTGGGTAGAACTGGAACAGCAGTCAAATATGTATTCTGAGCAGGACTGCCATTAATGTTTTTAGTTCAGTTAGTTGATAAAATGAATAGAAATTAGGAAACCAGGAGAAATAGCTGAATGTAGTGTGGGGCTGAGTTTTAGACCTATTCAGTTTCAAATGAGGATACACAATCCAAGAGGAGAGTACAAAATGCATTTGGAAATACAAACTACAACTTGAAAGAAGAAGTTAGAACCAAGCATACTTCTTTATATTTGTTCTTGTAGAGGGGCTATTTGAAACTATGAATCTGGATGAGTTTTAAGTAGATATTTAAAAGAAAAGGTCAAATGGCTGGGAACTGAGTGACTCAGGGGTCACTGGAGGGTAGCCAGTATGGTGGGATGGGAATGAGGGTTCAGTCTGAGTGCTTGGGGGACAATCCCACGGGAAGGTCAGACATTTCTCCAGAGGCGATATCAGATAGACAGGAGGTCAGAGTAGTCCACACTGATAATGTAGCCTAGGGGAGATGTCACAGTGCAAAACGAAGGGGAAGATTATCTGGCTGAGAGGAAACAATATGAAAGGTGAGAGGAGAAACAGACTGGAGAGGAAGGTGTCAGGAAGTCAGGGAAAGAATGTTTTAAGTAGAGGAAGAGAACTGTACCAGAGTGCACCAGATACTGTTGATGAGTTCAGTAAGATGAATACTGAAATAATTCTGTTGAATATAATAACATGGATATCATTTGGTGACATTAAGAGCCATTTTTATGGAGAAGCCAGAAAGATGTGTGTTTTGGAATGTGAAGAAACATTAATGAGAAGAGTTCTAGAAAGACCAAAGTTCAGGGCAGAAGTGCAGGTCCAGTGAGGTTGTTTTGTTTGTTTTGTATTATTTTGATTTAAGATGGGAACAATTTGGGTATGTTTTACATTTGGGTACAAAAGATCCAGGAGAGATAAGTTAGAAAAGTTTGAAGATATAAGAAGGTAGTAATGATACCTTCTTGACAAGCCAGCATAGTTTAGATCTAGATTCAATACACTGAAATAAGTGACCAGGCAAAGCAAGAGAATTAAGCAACCGGAGCATTTACTGGTTGTTGACCTCAGTGGTTCTGCTCTGTATGGGTTGTGTGGTTGATTAATCTTAGAAGATTTCTGAGTAATTTCTGTGGAATGTCTTGGTATGAAGAAATGTAACCTTCGTTGATTAAAAAGCCTCTCTCAAGTCCCCACTCCTACCTCATTCCATGAGCATTAATTGCATTTTAACAAATAGGCATTGGCACAGCCCTGTAATTCTGAGTTCCAACGATCTGACTTTTGTGTTTTGGACCACAAATGGATGGAAGTTCATAGCTTCTTATAGTTGATACTCATAAGGTCCTTAATTGAATTTAATCATAGCTTTATGCATAGTATAGTATAAGAAATAAAACAAAACAAATAGGTTAAAAAAAACAGTTAAAGAGAAGAAAAGTATAGAAAAGATGATTAGGAAAACTACTGCATAATCCAGAAAAATAAACAGTTGGTTAATTTTAAAATATATTTAAAATAAACTTATGCTTTAGTATGTCCTATTCATCATTCAATATTTATCACAAGCAAAGGCTTAAAAAGGCTAACACTTAAGCACTTAAGCGTGGTGGTACACGCTTTTGTAGTCCCAGCTACTCTGGAGGCTAAGGTAGGAGGATCACTTGAGCTCAGAAGTTCGAGGTTGCAGTGAGCTGTGATTGTTCCACTGTACTGCAGCCTGGGTGACAGTGAGACCCTGTCTCAACAAAAATGGATTTTTTATTAATTGTGATAGTGCCTTACACAGTGATTCTTATCATTTTATATTTCATGGGCTTCTTTAAGAATCTGACAAAAGTGACGATTTTTTTTCTTCCAGATTTTTAAGAAAGGCAATGAAATCTTGTTAATAGCATGCTATTCTTGGAGGTGACCAAAGAGATTAGATATTTTCATATATCTTACTCAAAAATCAGATGTCCTTAAGGACTTAAGAATGAGGGGCCTAGTGAGCCCCGAGGTTTTTTATTTTGAGGTAAGAAGCCTGTGTCAGGCTTTGAGCCAATGCCATGATATGGCTTACCATTTTTAAACATCACATTGTCTTTTGTGCTGAAGGTAGACTCCAAATACCCAAGGGCAAAGAAGGGAGACCTGCTGTGACGCTATTGCAGTGATGATTCAGATGGCAGGTGATAGGGTTGGATTAGGGTGACAGAGGTGAAGGTGATGAGATATTTGTTGCATATGGATGTATTTTGAGAACAGAACAGGATTTACTAAAGAATGGAATTTTAGTGTGAGAGAAAGACAAGGATTAAGGATGACTCCAAGTGCTTTGGTCTGAGCAGTTGAAAGTATGAAGCTGCCATTAACTGAGATAAGAAGACTGTGGGAAGAATAGGGTTTGGGTCTTGGAAGAAGATAGGTTTGGTTTTGAATATGTTGGATTTGAGCTTCCCATTATACACACACACACACACACACACACACACACACACACACACACACAAGCTGTGGTATGGAATAGGTGCTTGGATAGGGTAGCCTGGAGTTTAGAGGAAAGGTCTGCAGCTTGAGATACACTTTGTGAATCATCAGGGTACAGAATGTACAATGGATAGGATTGCCTGGGGCTGGGGTTCCCAACTCTGGCATCTGGATATTTGGAGTAAAAGCTTCAGGGTAAAAGGAACAGGAAGTAAATACAACTCTGGGCTTTGCTCTCAGAAATTGTGATTTTCTTAGAGTGGAGTGGGTCTGAGGCCTTAGTGTCCTCTAGAAGCTTCCCTTATGATACTGATAGGAATGGAGAGCTAAGAACTACTGCCCAGAAAGAAGATAAAGTGCAGAGATAAAGCCTTGTAAAAACCGAGCCCTGGGCCACTCCATGAAGGAAAGATCAGAAAATAAAGAGAAACCGTGGAAAAAGTGTGGATGAGTAGTCACTGATGGAGAAGGGATAGAGAAAGACAACTTGGAAACCAAATGAGCAAAGTGTTAAAAGGGAGGGAATATGATCAAGTGTCACAGCAGTTGAGAAATCCAACAAGATGAATGAAGAATGACCCTTGAGATTGTCATGTGGATGTCATTTGTGACGTTCATACTTCTGGTGGTGTGATGGGGTGAGAGGGTGATTGAGAGAAATTCTAAAGAAAATGGGAAGAGAAATATTGAAGATAGCAAATCTAGGTTACTCTGGGCAAGGAGTCTTCCTAAAGGGGGATGGTAAAAGGGCTAGGAACTAAAGGGGAATGGTTTAGAAATGGGATATATTGGTTACATGCTGTTGAGCTAATAGAAGGTCGATGTAGCAGGAAGACGATGTTCTTGAGTAGGTATAAGGAGAGGGATCCAATACAAAGTACCCTGGGTGTTGTAATTGTGTGTGTGTGTGCGTGTGTGCGCGTGTGTGTGTGTGTGTGTGTGTGTGTGTGTTATCATCCCTCTCAGATTTAGATCATTAGAAGAAAGGAGCCATGCTTGGAGAACATTGTATTTTACAGTGACTGCTTTAGTCTTACACATTTGAGGGACTTTTTGTTTCTTTAACTGGAGATCTTTCCAGATGGCCAGTAGAATTTGGCATATTAGATTTACAAGTTTTGGAGACCATCTACCTAAGAAAATATTTTATCATTTGGAATGATGTTAAATGTACTAAAATTTTCTATTCGCTTTAGAAGGATTTCAAAAGATTTCTTAGTTACAGTAATAGCACTAGATACTGTATAATATCACAATTCAAAGGAAGGCAGTTTTGGGAATAGATACAGAATGTGCAGGATGTTTTGAATCTTCTGAAAAAACTGGCTAATGACTCATCAGTGTCTTGTAGTTTATAAAGGGTATATAGAGATAAATAGTATCCAACTATTATTCATTGCATATAATTTTTGTCTTCAGCTATTTGAGATAACCATCCTGTAGTAAAACTTCATCTCAGATACTCATGCTAAATGAAAATATTTTCTTTATATTTTTTATTTCACTTTAGCCTAAATTTGTGTAATGTATACCTTATTTCATGTCCAAATGTGGTCATGAAATGTGGTCTATTGAATACCATGTGGTCTAGATTGAATTAGAAATCTGCAAGAGGGAGAACATTTAAAATTTTAGGCTTAGCTGGACTATATTCATATTCCTTTGTCTTTAACTGAAACTGTTTTTATGATACTATATTCTGTATATTTTTATTATTGTATTTGATGCCTTCATAATTTTCCTGCTTTTTCCCTCAGTGTTTTATTACTACATTCTTTCAATTCCCTTTTTTTTGTGAGTTCCCACTTCTATTTCTGCATGCTCCAAAGATATTGTTTTCCTCACTAAATTGACACTAAAATATTTAAGAATAGAGGATTTTCATATTGGAAGAAAATTAACTTTGAACATAGAGTTTTTCAAAAAGAAGAGAAGATTCTGCAGGAATAGGAACAAAATGGTGCTTTTCCTGTTGAGGAGCAAGTCTGTTTCATGCTGTAGTAAGAGGACCTTCCATCCTTGCAGATCTGGCCTGCCAGGTCCAGAATTTTGGTTGTCTGATGTTCGTTGTTACTCCAAAGTACACCTTCTATTAATATCTCTCTCTCTGTCCATCTTGTCCTGCACCTGTCTCCCTTTCTTTCCTCGTTTATTTTTCTTGCTTGTGCTCTCTCTCCTCTCCTTACTGTTTCAGTTGAAAATTTTGCATGATTCCATTCAATTATAGATTACAATTTATAGGAACCCAGATAGCAGTGATTCATGACATTTTCAAAAATTATGCTTAAAACTTTTTCAGCTATTTTTATTCTTAGCTTGTATGCTTGTGAGTATGGGTATGTAGCTTAAAAGAAATAGCTCCAGAAATCTCCATCTAAGACCCAAGACTTTTTCAACAATGATGTTCGTTTCTAGATTGAATTAGATTCTCATGTATTGAGTTCATTTCTATTCTTTTAGAGCATATAGTTACTTTGCGGTTTGTTAGGTTTTCTTAAAAACCCAACAAACATTTTTTTAAACATTCCCAAATGACTCCCCACCCCACTCCCAAAACTAATTCATTTTACATAGAAATACTCATTTCTCTTAGAAATGTTTTCATTTTTCTAAATACTTAAATATAGTGCTAAACTATTATAGTTTTGAGAACCTTTTATAATTAATATGTATAATTCTCAACTAGTATAGGGTGAAATAGGATAGAAGGGAGTTCATGGTACAAAGTTGTCAAATTTCTGAAAAACCCCTGCATGATGAATTTTTTATATAGAAGGTTTAAGTTGACTACCCTAGAAGCAATTTGAAAGATTTACTTATGACCCTCTAGCTGAGGGGTCTTTAGCTTTGAGGGGTTCATGACTTGGATGAGAAAAAATAGTCAACTTAATTTCATTAACCTTGTAACTTAAAATGAAATTTAGTATTTCTCTTAATTATAAATGTAGCCAGTAAACCTCAGTAGCATTAGTAGTACCTGTGACTTTGGCCCTGATATTTTAATATCATATGACAGTTATTGCAGAAATCATGAAATATTGTTTATGCCAATCACTACTTTAAAATTATAGTAGTTATTAGACTGCTACTTGATCCTGTTGTGTGTTAAAAAGCAGCATACATTTATTCTACCTCAACTTTTAATATTATATCTATTTTGACATAATTGTTTTTCTTCAAAATCCTGTGCATTTTGTTTTACAAATTTAAAAATATTTTGTGTCCATGGCACACAAAATAACCCCCACAAAAACTAAAACTAAAAATGCCTGCCGTACCCCTTTGCAGGATCCTAAGTATCCTTTATAGTAAAAAACAATTTCTTTTATAACATACTTGTTTCGTAAATTGACATTTCTGTGTGCAGTTTTCACAATGCAGGCAACACAGATTATTTTAATAGCTTTGTTTGCTCATATTATATTGAAGTGATAATAAAGGACATATCCGAATTTCCACCTTAAAAATGATATTAATTAGTAAATTAGTAAGTAACTGTTGTTTTTGTGTTTACATTTTAATGTCATACTTTCACCAATACATAGTCAACAATGCCAAGATACAGAAGAATGGAGAAAATTAACTTCATAGTTTTTGTATGCTACAATTTGGGAAGTCTTAATTTAAGTCTCCATAAATAAGCACAGGAGAAAACACAGGAAATGCTTCGAAGTCAACAACTTGGTAACACATTTTTTTCAGGGCTCTTAGGCAGATCTTCCAGTGGGGTTTGAATGATATGCACCGCAGTGTGGCCTCGGGCCCCCTTCCAAGCACAGGACCCCGGTAATTTGTGCTGGTTTCCCTTCCTCTTGTACACTTGACTGAAGGGAAAATGGAAGGTGGTAGGCATCCTCTCAAGTGAATGTAGGAGGCAATTAGAAGAATAAAATAGAATAATTATAAAATAATTTGCTCAAGGAAATTAATCATGCTCCTCATTTTGAAAGAGAAAAAAAATTTCATACAAATAAATAGTGGTTGTCTCTTAGAAGATTGAGAAATCCAGGAGTTTGGGGGAAATATGAAGATAATTGAAAGAAAAGAGCAAAATGGATTGATATACTAGTTTTCCAAAGACATATTAAACCTGCCTAAATTTCTACCGTTGCTTCTCTTGGGAAATCAAACTGGAGAAACTGGACCTCTTGGGGAATAACATCCCCATAACATAACATAATTTAAAGTTGACACTAGAAGTTGAAGTTTATTTTTTTCCTAATAATTATGCTCAGTGTGGGATGCAGCAATTGCATTTTGGAATGACAGAAGAGTAGTTATTTTAGAAAGAACATTTCAACATCTATGGTAGGTATCTCCTAGAAAACGTGTTCTGTGGAGTGACAGGAGAAGTTAAAGTAAAACCCAAAGTCATTTTTTTCCTCAGGCCACACAAATGAATTGCATCAAATCAACAGGTATGTATTAAAAGCCTGCCATGTGCCAAGGTCTGTGTGCTAGTGTACATAGAGGAATTCCATTTTAGTTTTTAATCAAGTGCCTGTGATTTTTTTTTTCTGTTGACTTTTAAAAAATACATTTCTAGTCAGAAATAAGTATGAACCTACTGGCTCTTGAATGCCAGTTGACCACAAAAAATATATATACAGTATATATGTGTTGTGTGTGTGTGTGTGTGTGTGTGTTTAAAACTGGCCTCCATACATTTTTCCCCCTTTCCAGATTTTTATCTTTTGGTGAAACTTCTAACTTGATTGTGACCCTGTCATTCTGGCATACCTACCCTTCAGAACCCCAAATCTGGATTATCTGTCTTTTCAGCTTCTGTCAATGCCGGGGAGCTGAACACCACTGAGGAAACCTTGCTGACCATAAAAATCTCTATCGCTACACACGTACCGTCTCAGGTCTCACCTGGAGTCTCAGAATCCTGCAGCACATCTTTCTTATATCCCAAATTCATTCAACAAATCATCCTTGAGCACTTGCTCTGTGGCTGGCACTCTTCTAGGTACTGTACTTCGACACAGCAGCAAACCACAAAGACAAGCAGACCACAGTGGCTGTCTCATTTTGTTGCTGCTCTCTTCAAAGAAGCTCTCTGCAACTTTGCCTCACTCTCTAGGGGGAGAAGTGGCCATACAGCTTTTCCCCACAGTCCCTGTACCCTGGGCCTTACAAACTTACCTAAACCGGAAGCTGTTTTACCTTCCACTTCAAAGGAGGAGCCTGTCTTCCTGTCGTAGCACACATCCTGTCACTGCAGATCTGTCATCAGCTCACTCCGCTGAGTAGGCCCTTTCTACTCTAAGAGAGTTTCAGCTCTCTTCTTATCTAACAGTGTACGTGTGGTGATCGTGGGTAAGTGTGTGTGTGTCTCTTCCTGGATTCTGTATCCTGTCGTAGTTTTTCCTCACATTTCTCCCTCTCTTCACAGACAGATTTATTGAAAGGGTATCTGCATTCGTAGTCTCTGCTGCTTCACTTTTCAGTCCCTTCCCAACTCACTGCTATTCATTTACATCCTAAATACATCCCTGAAATGTCTCTGGTCAAACCAGTATTTGGCACAACCTCCTTGAAATATTTTTCTCTCTTGCTTCCATGGCACCTCCTTTTTCTAGAATTTCTACTCCTGTGTCTACTCCCCAGGCTGCTCTGCCAGCTCTCCTTCCTCAGTCCTTTCCTTAAATGTTGTTGTTCCCTCTCATCTCTTCTCTCTTCACTCAGTACCTCCTCCCTGGGCACCTGAATAATTTTAGTCACCATGAGAGTTTTGGCCTCCTTTAACCCCTTAGCCCAGGCCTATCTTCAAGCTCCAGAACAGTGTCTTCAGCTGCCACTTGAACATCTCCATTTGGGTCTCCTCAGCCTTTGCATGTCTCACATTCAGCATGTTATCTTTTAAACCAAACTGTTTTTCTTCCTTGGTAAATGGCTCCAGAAGCCAGGGGGGTCACATGTGACTCTTCTCTTCCCATCTCTGCCTCATCCGGTGTCTTATCTACTCAGGCTAATTCGACCTCCTTTGTATTTCCTCAAAGTCATCTTGCCTGACCTCACTGACACTACATTGTTATATATTATACAGCACTATTCCTGCTGCCTCATTTTTGTCAAGGAAAATTGAAGGCAGTTTACCTGGTTTCTCCAGCTCCAACAATACTGAGCCACTTGCATCTCCAACACTATCCTATTCTGGTATTTGTGCCTTTACATAACTCTCCCACCGGCTGGAACAAGCTTTGCTTTTTTTTTTTTTTCATCTAACATATACTTCTCTAAGGCATAGCTCAGGAATCACCCCAACTTCCTCCCTTTACCCTGTGCTATCTCCTCCCACCCCTAGTAGAGCTACATCTTACAAGTCTGACTTGGTTATTGACTATTCCATCCATTTGTGCCTCAGTTTCCTCATCTGTAAAATGGGACCAATAATAGTATTGATCTTACAAAAATGTTATAAGAGTTTATGTAAGTAAATGTTTGTAAACTGCTGACAGCAGTGGCTGGAACATAGTAAACAGTATATAAAAGGTTGCTAAATAAAAATAGAAATTAATACATTAAAACATGGAGACAATATATCTTGGTGATAAGAAAAGCTTTTGGAATCACACAGACCTAAATTCGAATCCCAGACCTTCCCTTACTAGCTTTGCACCTTGGATCATTTATATAAACTGCTTGAACCTCAGTTTCCTCATCTATAAAAAGATCCAAATGGCCATGTGGTGAGATTCTCTTTGATGCACAGACGAGGGCTGTGAGTCACTTACCACGTTAGTGCTCCTGACCATCATTTACTCCCATCCCCATGGGTTTATCTGAGTCACAACCGTTCCCACACTGTATGGTAATTATATTTTTATTTAACTATACATTGTGTTCCTTGAGATTCATCTCTGCAGTTTAGTCAGTGTCTAACATGTAGCCAGATGCTCATGGCATTTTATTGAATGAACATTTAACCACCAAGGCCTCATGTCTGGGTTCCTATGCTGGTCAGGAATGAGGACTATATTTATTCCCCTTTTTTCACCTCCTTTCAACTCACCACTTCAGAAAGTCTTCTGTGGCTAATACCATGTGACTCATATCCTCTATGGACCAGAGTACACAGTTTATACTTTGACCATTGCCTGTTGTTTATACGAAGCCTACTTTCTGGGCTCACATTCCATCTTTGCAACAGGGCAGTCAGGGCCTGTGTCCTCGCGGGTCCTGCACAGGATGGCCATCTGCTCCTGGGGCTCAGCCAACCTACAGTCAACTTATATTCAGCATTAATTGACTTGCCACTGTGCTTTGCATACTGCATTAAACCCAGTAATGGCCTCGTTCAAGGCCAAAAAAAGTCTCTGAGTTAGACTGTAAAATCTGCTGGTTATAGATAGAGTCTAGATTCTAGGGCTAGGTTTCTAGATTTTTAGTGAGTGAAAAGAACTTGGAGATTATTTTCCCCTTCATTGTGTGCCTGTTGACACTGAGCGAAATGACTTGTTCAAGATTACTCAGCCAATTAGTGACAGAGCTAAGACTAGAAAGCCAGTTTAATTTTCCAGTATCATGGTCCTCATAAATAGGGTGATACCTGACTGTGCCACTTGTGAAGATGAAACGGTGATCATTAATTGAAGCACCTTTGTTTTTGTGTCCCAAGTATGTTGTTAATAGCTTCATTGAAACCAAACATACCAACAGCAGTAACAGCCGCACTATATTATAGCCATTTATTTTTGTAGTTCAGGCTGAGTGGTACTAGTAGGTAATGAGCTGTGATTCAGGAAAAACTCAGTTGGGGGGTGGCCTGGATGGAATGCAGAGGATTTGGAAGCATCTCAGTAAGATGGTTTTTATTTTTATCTTCTTTTCCACAATTTAAAGGTGGTACACAGAGCTACATTTTTTTTTTTTTTTGGTATGGGAAAACCAGGTTTATCTGCTTTCATCAATTTTAGAGTATACTTGCAAACATGTTCATAGATTTTTTTTTTTTTTTTGGCTTCAGAATTGTCCACTAAATTAAGGTGGAGGTATTTATAGCTTATAATTTCAGTGTCATGCTGTCCTGTTCATCTGAGGCTTGTGATAGTGCCTTATGAAAAATCAAATGACATTAATAGATAACACGGGTGGAGAGGGAGGGATGTGGAAAGAGTAACAATGCCATCATTGATTCACAAATTAATTCCATAAATAATAGGATTTACCTCCTGTGCACTGCTTTGAAACGTGCTTTGGTGTCTCATTTTGCTGTAACATTTCACTCTGCTTGTTTCTCTTCATCTTGCCTGGCGTGTCTGTTAGACTGCTGTGCCTCTTTGGTTGGGGCCTGTCTTTTCTGTCGGGACTGGGGAGCTCATCCTGGGCCTCTCTAGGCGAGGCTCCTCCTGCCTGTGTGAGGCCTGTACTTCCTGCTGGGGTTGCTGCCCCTGCCTCTGAGGGCGCCTGCGGGAGCAGCCACTGCTGGGGACCTCTCAGCCTCTTAGATTGCAGGGGTGCCCTTTGGACTCTCACTGAGCCATGGTCGGTCAAGTGCCTGGAGAGTTGTTGTGCGTGCTCCCAATCCTGTGAATACTGTCAGCCTTCTCTTAGTGTGTGTGTTTCCTCCCAGGCTGCTGTGAAGACCTCATGTCATGGGTGACCTGGTCAAGTCTGTGCATCTCTATAATAGGCTAATGTCAGTGACTAAGAGGATCAGATATGGCCAGAGTGTTATTTTACTCACCATCATCATCATTGTAACCCTTTACGGAGTCTCCCAGTGTGGGTACATCATGGTTTAAAAAACAAAATAAAACAAAACTGATTCCTTTCATAATATACCTTGCACAATATTTAAACCAAAGACAAATAAGAAGAGGTAAAACCTAAATATATGAATTATGAAATAAACATAGTTGGGAAGATAACATTGGAAAAAATATTAAGTTAAGCATTTGGGAAAAATTTTTTAGAACATTTTTATGCAAATACATGTTTTTGTTAAAACTGGAGGATTTATTTTCATATATTTTGTCCTAGCCATAAACGGTATTGTTACCAACCTGAGCAGGCTTTTGGACATTGACTCTTTCTAGGAAAATGTTTTTAAGATCTAAAGTAGATTTTATTATTCAAAAATTATACTCAACCTTGTTATTATTTAAACTTCTGTTAGAGATATTTCAACTACCCAACTTAAAATATGGACATTGAATAGGTTCAAGTAAAGTACAGTCTTACTCTGTTTTTGCTTTCTAGCTTTGGGAGAAAATAAGTGGATAATAACTGAAATGTGGAAAAAATAAGTTATTATATCTAAATTTCCTGCTGTACCCAACCACAAGATTACTAATTCTTTCTGGACAGATTTATGCTTCATTCTTTTGCAAATTCTGTCTCTTAGTGTTGCCTTCCTGGTTCTTTCTCACTTTTCAAGTGTTTGAGCTGTGATGAGAGCCTTTTACAAATCTTCTTAGGTTAAAATAGAATGGCCCTATTTTGATATGGGAATCATACAGTGAATGGAACTTAGGTAGATGGACAGGTGTGGTTTTTCTAGAATAAATATTCTGCCATCTTTGTCTTTGCTATCACAATAATACTATTTAGTAAGCACTTGTTAAATCCTTTATTGAGCACTTTATATGTATTATTTCTTTTAATCTTCATCATAATCCTATGAGGACAGTCATATTATAACCAGCTATTAAGTTTGTGATCTTAAAATGTAGAAATTGAGCAAACAAATATAAAAATTATTTGCAAATATTATTTGCACCATTGATATTTTTTTAGCCTTTCTTTTCCTCCTCTCTGCCCAAACACCAACTTGATATGTAAAATGTTTTAAATAAACACCTCTAATAACTGAACTTTTACTCCTCTTCGGATTTCTTTGTGAAGCTTCCGGGAATCCAATGTCCTCTGCCATATATGTGATCTTCCTAGACTTTGTAAATGCATCTCTTTAGAAAGAACTACTTGGACCAGTGCTAGAGTTAAGTCATGACCGACAATTACTGGATCAGATTGTCTGAGAGTTTGGAATACTTGGTGATTCAACCATAGATCAGGCAACAGAATAAACGAATAAGAGAAACAAAAAAATCTGTGCTATCCACTTGCCGTAATTTAAAATACGAAAGTACTTCCCACAGGACTGGGATGGATTCTAGGATTTGGACATCTGGTAGGAAAGTTATTGAGGAGTCCCTTTGTGGGGCATTGGAGGACGGTGCTGTTTTGTTCCAAGGTTATTTTGACTTTGTTGAGAGGAAAAGTAATAGTAAAGATTATTGTGCAGTTTCCCAAAGTGTGGTTTTCTTTGTCCTGCAGTGGAAAATGTAGCTCTTTTCAAACTTTCTTTTTACCTTCTGACCTGTCTCACTTTGTTCCCCACTAGGAAAATGTTGACTGTGTTCTGGCGAAGACACATGGCCTCTCAGGACAGCCCTGTGCCAGAGAGTTCTGTGTAGGAGGCGCACTTTAGGCCAATTTATTCAGGCAGCAGGTCAGTCTAGGGCTGCTGGCCAGAAACGCCGTGCGTCCTCTGTCTTGGCGACATGGAGCTGCTTGGAGCTGAGCTACTGTGCGGTATTAGTAAATATTTCCTGCCCCCACACACACTTGAGGAGCAGAATCCTCCAGAGATGTCTGTCTGGTCCCTCACAGCTGGGTTTTCACAGAGGCTAGATACTCACTTAGCTATCTGGGCTGTGATTCAGGATAACCACCACCCACTTCTAGCTTGCTTTTTGATTTTGTATTGAGCAAGAACAGTTGCATTAAAGCAATATCTGGGAAGAGGAATGCCTCCACCTAGTCAAGCGCCTGCACAGTGAGTCTTGTTATTACCACCACTGGACAGATGTGAGTCTTAGCAGCTAAAGAATGGGGAACAACTGTGGGTGCTCTGTAGCTTTGATGATAAAGCTATAGAGTCGGGTTTGATCTCAAAGCAATTTCCTAAATTACTAATTACACGTAACTGACTACTCATGTTCTAATGTGCAGTTGATTCTTGACACATTGTTGATGTGTTAAATGCTAATGAACTTCTGTTTCTCCGTGTATAGTGTATGTGATAGGGGGCCTCATTAAGAATGTGTTTTCGGGGTGGGGGTTTAAAAAAAAGAAAAAAAAAGAAAGTATTTTCGAGCATTTTATTTCATAGGAAACTTTATTAGAGATTAGTCAAGATAAGGCAGATACACATCTGCATTCTCTTAAAAATGGGTTGTGGGTTATTCTCAGAATTCTCTACTCTGTCTTTTCCTGTACTCTGCTTGAGCTGTTTGGTATCTTTGTTCCAAGAAATTCAGAGCACCTGTCATACCACATCTTAAAAGAAGGCAACAAAAGAAATACAAGAGGCTTGTTTAGAGTATGGTTGAGTTTACTGTATAAATAGTTTTTTGATGACTCAATTATGCTTCCCTTTCACTTTAACAAACTGCCTTCTTCATATCTCCTACCGTATTTTTTTTTTTGCTACATACCGATTAGGTAAATCAATTTGGGCTAATTTCATTATAAACTGAATAGTTTTTACAAAAACTAATCTTCAGTTCCATCTTAAACAGAATAAAAGTTCAGTCCTAGACATTTTCCACCAGTTCTCCAAGATGCTATTTAAGTCGGTGCCAGTTGTTACCTTAATGGTGCTGGGGAGCTGGAGATATGCCAGTTGCATGGGAGTCACACCGATGACAGGACTCAAAAGATTTTGTTTGGGGTGTGTCTTCAGTAATTTATAATAGTTTTTGTTTTTGTTGTTGTTGTTGTTTTTGTTTGGCTTTGTCTTATAAATCAAATGTTGTGCTAAAGATTTCCTCTTATGCTTTGTTTTTAGCTACTTGGCTGCTGGTATGTTCCTTTGATTTCCTAAATTTATAGTGGTTGTCAGTGTTGTGCTGAGTTCTCCTGTAAGTACGCGAATTGTGCAATTCCTGCTTGCCCCAGTTGTGGACAGGCATCTTTCCCAGAACCCAGTTGGCTTCTCAAAGGTTAAACTCTTTTGGCCAAAACTGCAAAGAATGACCAACCAAATAAAACCATAAAAACTGAAAACCTCAAGAACAGGGAAAAAATAATTATTTCTGACTGTGAACCACATGGATGCAGAGGACCCATCTTTTTTAAAGTTCGTTTCTCTGTTTTAAAGCCATCTTCAGTTTGCTAATTCTTATAATCTTCTTTGCTTCAAATAGAACCAATATCTTCATGCCTTTTATGACTCCTGATTTCCCTTGGCAGTTGTGGGGGTAGGAACTATGACAACTATTTCTTCTTAGTTTATTTTAACCCTTTCATTACCCTTAGTCACAATCAAACTACTCTTTATAGAACACAACTCCAAAAAAACACCTTTTTGGCAATGAATAAGAATTAGATTATTTAATTGATTTGACAGAATTTAAAGATCTTTTTTTGTTTTATTTCTTAATTGTCATTTCTAGATATTTCTCTACTTATAAAGTACAGAAAATGAATGTGTTTCTATTGGATTTTTCTGTAGATACAGCTTGTTTAATATCTGTATAATCTTTAAAACACATTTTGGTTTGTGGCACATTAGGTACATGGTTTGGTTTTCAGAGTAGCCCACAGTAAATAATATAGGACCTTTGTTTTAAGATGATGTCTCTATTTTTTATAAGTTTTAAAATTTACATAAAGAGCTTAATCTTTTGACATCTCTGTCATTACCCTGTGTTTTAACACTAGAGTTCTTGGATCATGTCTATATAGCTCTTGTTCATGTAACTATGGACCATAATTTTTATGTTTTAGATTTATAGACTTGCTTCTTTTGATTGAGATATCATCCCTCTCTAGGCTACTCTCTTATGTCTATTTTATCAATGTGACTGGCAGTTTATTAATTCACCAACTCAGTGATGATATTGCTCTTACTTGTTGAAAGATAACATTTACTATCAACTTTCATTAAAGCTGAAATTCAGGATAATCTTTAGAAAAGAAAAGGAGTATGGAATAACACTAAAACAGATGAACGAAACAAATCAGCAGAAGGCTTTGGGTTTTAACTGATCTTCCTCCAAGAAAGATCAAGCAAGTGTTAGAAATGACCCCCTCATGTAGCAGCAGCATAGCATGCTGCATTAGAGCATGGACTTGGGAGGTGAGTGGCCTGGGTTCTGATCCTGGCTCTACTACTTACCACCTCAATGACCTTGGGAAAATTTCCTGAATTTTCTGCAAGTCTTTGCATTGGTAAAATAGGGATAATACCAGTACTACTTCTTAAGACTGTTATTAGTATTAAATGAATCAATATTTGTAAAGAGCTTAAAACAGAGTTTAATACAAAGTAAATTTCTTTATTTTCTTTAAATGCAAGAATTATGAAAACATTTCATTTCCTAAGATAACCCATTTCATTTTGAAAGTAGCAAATAAATACTGTTCCCACATTAATGCCAGATTTCACATTCTGGTAAAGCAACCACTCATAACTATTAGTTGTAGAGGTTTGGTTATGTTGAAGAAGATAGGTTAGAAAAAGAGTGTTTGATCTACTTAGAGTTAGGAACTATTAAAAAAATTTTCTTTGTCTACTAAAAATAAAATGACATTTTAACAGACTGAAATTAATTTGTACATCTGGTTTACTAAAAGTGGGAGTTAGGAGATTCATTTCTTGGCTTAGGATGTTCAATTTCTGCATGACATCTGTCATAGTAGTCTAAGATCTGAAAGAGGTACTGATCCTCAAAGGAATATATCCTATGAGCACCAATGAGTTGTTTAGTTGAGAATGTCACTCCCATCTCTCTTCCTCCTGAGGACTGTTGATGTCATACTGATCACATTCAGTCTCTCCTTCCTCACTGCTTATTGGATTCTTCCCCCTTTCTGGATGCAGGCATGGTCAGACTTCCTTGTTTTGAATCAGACATTACACCTTTTATTTCATTCTGCTACCAGATCTTGTTAATGCCTCCTCTTCTCTTTTAGTGTGTCAAAATTGCTTATCTGCCACTTAACTTCCTTAACCATGTAATCTCGTATCTCCAGCTAACTACAAGATTTGGATTTTCCTTCATCACCTCAAATTCTCAGGGTCTAAAAGTAACTCATCTCCTCTTTTTAAGTTTATTTTAAATAAGAAAAGTCACATGCTGAGAGAAAACAATCATATTTAGCAAAGGAAAGGTATCCTGAGTATATGAAAAACTTATACAAATCAATAATAAAAATGAGACAACTTAATAGAAAAATGAAGGAGAAACATGAAAACACTCAATACCCATTTCAAAGAAAAGTAAACATGAATGGCCCATGAACTTGAAAAGATGTCCAAAGTACTTAGTAAACAAGGAAATAAATGCAAAATAAAACCACCATGGGTTCCATTTCACACTCAACCAACTTGCACATATTAAAGTCCGTCAGTTTCATAGATTGGTGAGAATGTGGAGCAGTGAGCACTCTAATACTTGGTTGGTAGAAGTCAATTTGGTGTAATCACTTTGGAAACAAATCTGGTATTACCCAATAAGATTAAACATGTGCAATCTTGTGACCCAACAATCCTACTGCTAGTTATTTAGCGTGTGTGTTCTAGGGGACTTGTACAAAATTGTATCAAACAGCAATGTCTGGAACAGCAAAAACACTAGTAACCACCAAAATGTCCATAAATTGTAGAATGGATAAATCAATTATGATATATTAATTCAGTGGAATACTATACACCTGAAAGATGAGTGAATGACGTGAATCAATATGTGTAAATCTCAAACATGTCATGTTGAGCCAAGAATGCTACTCACAGGAGCACATGCAGTATGGCTTCCATTCTGATATATTGTATAGGGATATTTACAGACACTGTTGTAAAAAATACAATGAAAAGGAAAGAGTCGCTCAATATTTAAGGCAGTAATTGTCTCTCCTGCGAAGAAGATGTATTCAGGAAGGGACCAAAGGAAGCTTCAGATGTTGTAACTTATTTCTAAAGCTAGGTGGGACAAACATTCTTTCCCCTTTAAAAAGAGAGACATGGCATATGGATGACGTCTGATGACTTTTATGACTAGTTGTATAAAGAATCTACATGCTCAATAACTATTCTGAGGTTTCAGCAATACTTGGTTAAATGTTCTTTAATATCAAGTGAATTTTGGTAAATTCCCTCGCTCAGTCTTGAAATTTAAGCATTCCACAATGGAAGAGAAAGTTAAGGTCTCAATGAAGTATTGTTGGAATTAATTAATATGGGTATTCATTTGAAGATACATTGAATAAAACTGGCTTGCTGCCAGTTAAATGCTATTTTCTTAATAATAATAAAGCCAGCACTTTGTAACATTTCAGATATTTTGCAAACCATGATGCTAATACAATCCTGGAAAAACTTAACTGAAGAGACATAAAAGACTACTGAGATTAAAGTATAGAAAGATAACTGATAGAGAGAAAACACATATACTCTTTAGAAATCCAGAACTTTGTAAGGTCATAGACTTGGATTCATGCAGGTTGATTTCAGGGTTCTCCTGAAGTGATTGGGCACTAGCAAAAACCAACATTAGGGGAAGATGGAGAGACTTGGAGACTCTTAAAACTCTATGATTTTTTTTTTTTTCACATTGCTACCTGTGAGAGTGGGTTTGGCACTAACAAGGAAAAAAGAAAGAAAAGATTGGTGTGTCCTGTTACCTTTTAATTCTACAAGCAACTCTGGAGTTTCCCTTTTTAGTTCTCTGACCTCCCCTTTCACCATCTGGCATGTGAAGAGCATGACTTTGTATTTCTACATCTCCTCCTTTCATTCTCAGAATTCTCTACAAAGTTAGAGACTGCAGAGAAACAGGGGGGTGTTCTAGGAGTTGGGGAGTTCATGATGGGCTGGTTAGGGATAGTCCTGTAGCGTTGTGAGACTGCCCTAGGAACTTGGTGTTTGAAGCATCTGTAGTAGAGGAATTTGCAGCAGAGGAATTCTGTCACTTCACGTCTACATCTTCCTTTGCCACCAAAGGAAGTCGGAAAGCAATGTTACTGTGTCATTATTCACATTTGTTAAGGTACAAAACCCTTTGTTAGAAATAGGCAAAGAAATTATTCCAAAACCAATGGATAGACCCAACCAGAGCATCTCACTCTTTTCTTTGAATTCTTGTGAAATTTAAAAGAAAGAAAATTGAAACCATGAAAGTGAGTCAATTGTATTGGAAAGTAAAATATATTGATTCCAGTTCAATGGATACTGGTTTAACTATTGAATTAATTATTCAATGATATGCAAAATATTTCATGTTTAAATTTTTTTCTTTCCAGTTTTAGAGCAGGTTGGTAGAGCAATTAAAGGAAAGTTCTATTTCTCAAGGACTTTAATAAATATCATGGAACTGTGTTATCCTATTACTCTCAGTGTTACTGAGAGTAATAGGATATAGGAAAGATGGGTAAAGGGCATAGACAAGTAGTACCTAGGACCAAGGCCCACTGCACAGTGTGTGAGAGTGATAATCTAACACACATGCACACACTGCAGCTCCTTTTCCAAAGGCAGTATCTAATAATAGTTGTAAAGATTACTCATCTAGAATTTAACTTAAGCTCTTTTTTGAGCTTCCTGCTTCATTTGGATTGTGGCTTATTTGATTATTTTGATCAATTTTTATTCAGTCTATTGATGCCATGTATTTTGTGTTCCTTGTTTTTTTTTTTTTTTTTTCCTCACTATGTGGTTTCCTCATAACTGAAAATGAAGATTGCTGTGTCCACTGTATCCTGGCATGCTTGTTCTGTGAATTCCTGACCCTCTGCAATATTGTCCTGGGACAAGCGTCGTGTGGCATCTGCACCTCAGAAGCCTGCTGCTGTTGCTGTGGAGACGAAATGGGGGATGACTGTAACTGCCCTTGTGACATGGACTGTGGCATCATGGACGCCTGTTGTGAATCATCAGACTGTTTGGAAATCTGCATGGAATGCTGTGGAATCTGTTTTCCTTCATAAATATTTATCTTTTGTTTGTGTTAAAACTGGAGAGTGTTTTAATTCTTTTTTTTTCTTTTGAGGGGGCGGAAAAGCACATGGTAAGATTCTCATAAAGCAACGTGGTATTTGCACTGTTAACTTGTTATTTTAAGTAATCTCTGAATGCCTTTTTTCTTTAACCAAATCTATATGGTTTAATATGTGAATTTTCAACTACTTTTTTAGTTTTCTAAACTTCTTAATAGGTTACAATAACTTAGGGACCTTTGGACACCCCCTCATATTAAATGTCTCCTCCTTTCTATTGCTATTTCTGTTTCTTCTAACCATTCTTAGGAGTCCCTCTCTCCAAATATATTATTTCCAAATATATTATTTAAACTGGACAGTTTATGTTTGGGTGTGTATCTATTGATGGTTAAAGGTAAGCATTCTTTGCTTTAAAGTACACTTTGGGGAAAAAACCCACATAATAGTTAGGCCATCAGTGTTGATATCTGCACTCCCGTTCCTTGCCTTCTCCATTTACTCAACCCACCTTGAGTGCCTGCTGTGTAGACTTTCTTGCCCAGACTGTGGAGATGGGTATCATTCCTCTCCTGTCCACAGGAATATGCAGTTTAGTAGAGGAAAGAGACCTGTAAAGAATGAACCATACTAAAAGACATATTGAAATGAAGACTACAAGAGAGGTAAACTAAAAAGGCTGTAGGAAAACACAGAAAGCAGCTACCAGAATATTCAGAAAGTCTTCAAGGAGGATGTGGCATTTGAGGAAGCTTCTTAGGTAGAGTGAATCATCTTCTACTTGAATGAATTATTTAGATTTATGACAAAGTTTTAGATGGACAGCCTGGACTGTGCCTTTAACTAGTTAAAAGAAAAATGTCGTCAGCATATTTTGTTTTTGTGTGTGGCAGAAATACAGCTTTTTAAAGCAATAAAATTTAAATTCACTGAAAATATGCATTTTATTACCTATAATTTAAATGCTATGATAATTTTTGATGAAAGAATAATGCTATTATTTATAAAGCAATTATTTATAAATAATAGCTATTTTTTATAAAGAAGATTGAATATTTTTTGACAAATTGCATTTAAATTAAAATTGCATTATATTAAAATCCCAGTGTTCTGATTTTGATTTATTCAAAGAATTTCTTTTATTTTGAGAGCTCTATGTCTTTTTTTTGAGGTAGAGATATGGTTCATTTGTTTTGGTTTGTTTGTTAACCAATGTTATATTTTATACATACAGTTAATATTAAATGCAATCCATTCCTTCCAATGCACTAGAGGGATTCTAGACATCCACTAGTGTGACCAAATCTCAGTATTGCAATTTTATGTTAAATTAAACTAATATGGCAGGTTATAAAGATCCTTAAGTATAAAGAAATAAGTCAATTACAAGACTAATTATGTAGTTACTGAGACATAGAGACTGTGTGGCTCAGATGAAAGGGAGAGTAAATTTTCATACAATTTGGTCTCCTACTCAGTTTGATCTCTCCAAAATTATAGTTTGGTTTCATTTAATATAATTCCTTGTAGAAGTTTTAAAAGTGTACTTTGGGATTAATAATTATTTTCAGTTTTTCTGGCTGAATATCAAATTGGTAATAACCACAAAAGCATACTTTTAGGAAGCCTTTAGCAAATCTAGACTTTTAAGAGAGATTTTTAACCTGAAGCATGAGAACATCACCTATGGTTTTTCCTTTGAAATGAAGCCAGGTTTCTAGTTATATCCTTACTTAAAGGGCTTAAGAAATAAAAAAAAATGTTAGCAAACTCTTGAATCTCTCCTTTAGTGCTATTTACACACACACAAAGCCTTTAAATTGTTAGATTTAAATAGAATTCTAGTAAATAGCTGTTTTCCTTTTTTGTCCTCTAAAGAATTTATTTCATGTGTTACATCAAATATAAGGAGATCTTTGTACTATTTCACAATAATCAGAATCTGAATATTTACATATACCCCAAATTAACTTATGCTTATATATTAGAATGTAAGAGTATCATCTGTTTATGAGCACATAAAGCCTCCTAATGACCTGGAATTGTTAGAGTATTTGACTTTTTCTTTTTATCCTGCAGAGTATTTCAGTGAAGTGGGTTGTCTAATATTTAAATATATCCTGCTACTATTTGTGATAAAAATATTAGCACATTTGAAATAATGTTTCTCCATAACAGAGAACATTAATGGATACCAGAATTTTATTTTCATATTTATATTCATAGTATTTTTCCTCTATTGTCTACTCCAGGCATTCATTCCATAAAGCATCTTGTATAATTTCAAAAATAAAATAAGAAAGTAGGCAAATGTGAAAATAGTTTCAATACATTTTAGGATTTCTGTATGTAAAATGTTTTGTTGAATTATATGGCAATTGTGACTAAGTGCTGTAATTTACAGTTACAGATTTGTTCTGTTTTTAAATGTGGAAACCTAATCTTAAATATTTTTAAACTGGACCTGTATTATCCTGAACATATTATTTTAAAATAAAAAAAAATACTTCTTTATCTTTATTGTGCTTTAGCATACTTTCATATCTAATTGATATATTGATTTGTATTTGAATGAATTCAACCATAATTTAAAATCTGAGGGTTTTTTTTTATCCTGTTACATCCTTTTCTGAAGATCTACTAGTCTGTTTATGTAAATCACATGACTCATGCCCATAAATGAACTGTGAAAGATACAGATCTTTATAGTTTAAATCATAAAGTTTAGTTGATATATGACTTCAAAAAATAGTGTTCTTTTAAAAATTCACAATATTTAAAAATACAAATTTCATACATTTTTTTAGTAAATTGGTTTCATTTATTGACTTTGGAATTATGTTTCAACTTATAAAATTAAGGTATTTTTTAATATATGCTGTGATTGAACACCAAGATAAAAGTACATAACGATGTAGGAAATTGGGTATTAGATTTAATGAATTTCACACAAAAGTAAATCATCAAAAGCATTTCCATCTAGGGATTTTAGTGGCACCAGTTTTGTAAATGTCTTGCATTTAATATTTAACTAAAACAATTTAGTATGACTTTATTTAGAAGGCTTTTTATTTAGAAAAGTAATTTTATTTTTGTATTCTTACAGTGTATTAAATGTATCTATTTTCCACACCTGAATAGTCAGTTTATCTGAGCAGTTCAAGAGTAACCAAGGCAACCTTATGTAATAACTTTCCATTCTTATCCATACAAACTCTATCAGTGCCCTAGATTCTGTGTTTTAAACGTTAGACATCACTGCCTAACATAGATGAGACTCAAACCCAGAGACTCTGTGTCTTGCCTTCTTGAATACTATAGTTAAATGCTTAGATTTACCCAACTACCTAATGAATAAGTTTATTTATTAATAAGGTTATTTTTCAAATTATTCAAGACCTTTATGCCCCTTCCAATTACTTGTGATTCGTAGGCCTGTAGGATTGCTGCATCTAATCTGACAGGCAAGATAAAATTTCATCAAATACTATAATACTCATTTTTCTCTTCCTTTTACACTAATGCAGGAGAGCATATCATTTTTGTTTTAAACAATAGTTAATATATTGAATAGAGTTTATTCCACATTTACTATTTATATTTTTAATCAAAGATCGGGTATTGCAACAGAGTCCTTTCAACACATTATCTCCATGTGCCCCTTATAACAATAAATTTATAGTGAGTATTTTCTTTTTGCTTGGATTGGTACTAGGAACCTCAAGGAAGTCACATAGTCCTCAGGAAGTGTCAACCCAGGGAAAAAGTTTGGCACCTCCCATGAGAAAAGCATTTCAACAGTGAGACTACTAATATTAACTTACCTATATAAGATTACTTTTAGAGGTTTTGGTAAAAATGGAAGATGTCATGGAGAAGGGATAACATTGTGATGCAGCCCTAATGTGGAGGGTGAGTCTTGCAAAAACCATCATTGGTGATTATATCCACTGTATTTTTACACTGCAAAATTCCCAGTGATCAGTGATTGCTCCCTTTAAAGGGCTGTGACTCAAAATATTGTATATATGATCAAATTTTAATGAATTCAATAGGCAATCAGGAAATGAAGAGGTTTATAAACAAAGTCATGGCCAAGCTTCACCTGGAAAGCAGGGTCTCTAGGCAAGCAGAATCTGCTTCGCCCGTTCTTTATCAAGCTGAAGCAACAGCATGACATTTTCCACTAGGGCCACAACTATAGCTCCTAAGCAGCCAGATGTCAACAAAAGTAGTTTCCTGCCTTTGGATTGAACTATTGCCTAGTTCTAGTTTCATTGTTTATTTGTTTGTCCATTATTTATACCCTCAACCCCTAACCACATCCCATTTTGATGCTCACCAAAAAAGAATCGTTAATTTCGTTGTGACACGACTGTGAAGGAATCATTTTAGGTAACCATCCTTTGACACATTACCAACATGGGGTATAGATATATGTGCTAAAGACAAAGTGGAGCTCTGCAATTAGATGTTCACTTCCAGGCAGGTCTTTGTGTAAGGTTTAGTTGAGAATGTAATTATTAAGAAAATGGTGAAAAGCAAATTCAAACAAATTCTAAGTTTAGCTTGAAAAATTGAAAAGGTTCTTAAGTTCTGTCTGATGCATAAAGGGGTAGAAGCAAAGGAATTATGTTCCAAAGCCAAGAAAGAGGGTGTACAAAAGCAACTGATCCACTTGACATAGTTCATAGCCCTTTGCAGAGGAATAAAAGCCTGTTGAGCAGGGAACCAAAAGATCTCATTATAGGATGAAGCCAAGCCATATTAAAGCTTGTGCACTAGTAACTATGTCTAAAAACAGCCTGCTGTTTTATATTGAACCAATACATTTCTTAACTTGGTAGGTTGCAGTGTAAAGATGTACAGAGCCTGTCTGCTGGATGCTATGCCAATTACAGATATGGTGGAGTGGTGTCAAATACCTACAAACAGTTATTATCGCAAGTAATCTTAGAGTGAAACAAAAGAAGTTTTAAAATGTCATCTCAAAACCTAGAAAGCACAGTTCATCATGTGTGTTTGACTCTTAGAGTCTTGAAATCACCTTTATTATATAGTTTAATGTGGACGTCGTATGATTCCTCAATCAGAATGCACAATTCTTTCAAGGACATGAATAGTTCCTGAGAGAGAAGGAGAATATCTTTTAAAAGTAACACCTTTAGATATGACAAAGCATCTCTGATCAGCTCTGCAGAAAGTACGTTTTATTGGTATTGAGGTGAAGGAGGAGTGAAATACCCACGAATGCTTATTATATTAGATTTTGTTAGATCATCAGAAAGAATAATTGGGCATATTTACACAATTACATTTTAGTAAACTATTATGCCAGCTTCACTATAACACATATTCTGATTAGAAGTACATTAAATCTCAATCCAAAAGCAGTTTAGCTGCTGCGGACATTATTTTTTTTTATCTAATTATTCACAAATTAATGAATAAAATTAAATTCCAATCACTGAAGAAACTGAAGCAATGGTGAGAATCAGAACTACAGATTAGTTAAAGCAAAGATATGCAATGCATAACAGAATTAAAGCATTTCTTTTATTCAAACCCGGTGCTTAAAAAAGAACAAATCCATCATCTTGAAATTTGACTTGTAGCTTGACATTAAAAATAATATGAGTAGAATTTTCAGTGGGGTAAGCACAAAACTAGTTCAAGTTGTGTCACTCTCAATTACTGTACTCAGGTGGTGTACCCATTAAAATTCCCACTTGTGGGTTCCGCTCACTATGCAAATGGGGTCATTACCTGGAGAATTTAATTGGTTATGACACTGGGAGTAGGACTTTTCCTTTCAAAATAAACCCACTTACACACATTTTCACTAGAAATTTGATTGTTATATATACTTTGGATTGTTTTGCTCTATAAATATTTACTAAAATTAGACTGTCCTTGCTTACACATTTCTTACAGATAACTCAAAATGGATCCAAATTACTTTGATATGGTTTTGTTTATTTGTCTATAAGGCTAGTTAAAATGAATCTTTTGTAATTCATATTGCTTATCAATATATTCTTTCTAGTATCTCTATCTTTCAAAGCATCCACCAGATGTGGGTATATTTCCAATAAAGGTTTTCATCATTTAACACAGTGATGTTTTCTTTTTTATAATAGCTCTAAATATTTAAATTGAGAGGTTTTTTATATTTTTCTCCTTTTTTGTCACTTAAAAAATATGCAGTTAAAGAGATCTACCCTCTTAGATGTTTTATTTTTATATATATACATATATATGTATATATAAAATATTGCTGAAGAGCCATGTCTATAACCCTTGCAGGGTCTTTATACTCACTGAGAGGATGGAGTGGGGACGTTTGTCAGAGTCAGTACCACAGACGATTCCACCATGAGCCATGGGACTATTGAATTTAAAGTGAACAAACAGCAAATTAGTGTGAAAAGTGCAGGGCTTCATACACCTACCATCTGTTTTCATCGACTGTGGTAACTTCAACTGGAGGAACTCGAGTTTATGGCTAACTAACAAGGACATTGAGAATGGCCTGAATTTACAACAAGCCCTGAAATTACAAGGTGGTTTCCTGGATTGAATATTAAACTGTACATCCAGGAATTTAGCTCCTAGACACTGACTCTAACAGCAGTTCCCAGAATGAATTTGAAGTAGGAACACGGTTTCTCTAAGTATTAATGGGATAGTCTCAAAGAAGCACTAACAGTTCTTTAACATAGGGGCTATGCAGTCTAAATTTTTGTTACCACACCAAGTTTTACAACAAGCCAATAATTTATCTCTAGTTTATCTGGACCTAAAGAGAATATTTTTCCTTTAATGTAAAGAGAATATTCTAAAATCAGAGAAAAATAATTCCAAGCATATAGAAGAGGAAATACTACAAATTCATAACTGGACCATTGGGCAGGATTTTTAACATCTGTCACTATGGGAAATTTCCCATAGAATATCAAATATGGATCCAAGTCTCTGACATTCATTTTTCTATGATATTTCTAATTGTGCCCGGAGGATAAGACAGAGTTGGCGCATCCAATAAATATAATCATTTACATGCACAGAGCTCCCTTTGAAGTTAATAGGACCTATGGAAAGGGGAGTTATGCACCACGAAAACGAAGTTCAACGTGAATCTAGTTCTTTCTTTTTAACATGCAGTAGTATTGCCAGCGCATTTGGATTTTCTTACTGCTTATCTTTCTTTTGTATGTGATGTTTAAGTTGGAGTTGAGTGAAGTGCTCCCTCCATGTGTAGAGGAAAGATAGCCAAAGAGAGAGGATGTGATGATTGGCAAGCATACACCCAGGGACCAGCTTTATAAGATAGCATCCAAAAGTGATAGGGCCTGACATTTGTAGAGCTTGTTTAACGTTTCAAAAAGAAACCATATCCTTTTCCTCATTTGATCTTCACAACACTATGATTCTTCTAGGATATACATTTTTACTTCCATTTTACAGATGACAAATCTAGAAGAGATTGCTTTAGTTTACTTCCTAAAGTCACATTGTTAGTTACTAATAGAGCTAGGAAACCTAAATCCTAGATTTTTCCATTAGATCCATTCTTCTTTTTTAAGAATTTGTGTTATTATTTTTTCTCTTCTTAATTTCAGAATATTATGGGGGTACAAATGTCTTGGTTACATGGATTGTTTTTGTACTGCTTGAGTCAAAGTTGTAAGTGTGCCCATCACCTAGATATTGTACATTGTACCCGTTAGGTATAATTTCACCCATCCCCTTCCCCCTCCTCCCCACTGCCTGATTTCCATTGAGTTTTACTTCCATCTGTGCACATGAGTGCTGATCAGTTAGTTTCAATTTAATAGTGAGTACATGTGGTGTTTGTTTTTTCATTCTTGTGATTCTTCACTTAGGAGAATGGTCTCCAGTTCCATTCAGATTGTTGCAAAGGTATTAATCCATTTATTTTATAGCTGAGTAGTAGTACTCCATGGTGTACAAAGACCAAATTTTATTAATCCACTCATGAAATGATGAGCACTTGGGTTGATTCCACATCTTTGTGATTGTGAATTGTGCTGCTATAAACATTCAAGTGCAGGTGTCTTTTTGGTAAAATGACTTTTTTTCCTACCCAGTAGTGGGATTACTGGATCGAATGGTAGATAGGTCTACTTTTAGTTGTTTGAGAAATCTCCATACCAGTTTACGTAGAGATTGCACTAATTTGTGGTCCTACCAACAGTGCATACATTTCTTATAAAATCTTATGTATTACTCAGTATAATAAATAGACTCAATCGCAACTGCTCTGCTTGAAGCTGGGGTGGATACATAGGGATCTAAAGTATTGCCTGCCTTGTTTCTGGTCTCCCATCTTTTCCACCCTGCATGGCTATCTTGGCTTGGGCTCTAAGAGTGAATGAATAGCAAAATAACTAGTGTGCTACTTACCTCTCATTACGTGTATTGATCGAAAAGTCAGTGCACCCACACTATGTTACATCTGTGCTTTCTTATCAATGATGTCCTTTTTCTTTTTAGGTTGGATGAGAAGTCAAGAGTTAGATGTTCTTCATAAGATTGTGTGTTGCTCATTCTCTATTTACCCCTTCAGATCTGTTTTCTGTCTCTGCCTTTTTATGTGCCAATCTCCCTTTCTGGTTTCTCACTGGCTTTGGCTAATGGGAGACAATGGCGGGAAATCAAAGGGTGGGAGGAGAGTGAGGTGAAGGTATTAACTCCCACCTTACCCCTTGGCCTCCTTCCTTCTAGACAGTGGTTTGACAGTGGCTCTATTCCTCCACATTGGGGGTTCCCTTACACTGGCTCCTCCCCTGTAACTACCGCTCCCTCCACTCAGGCAAGGGGACATAAGGGTTTCCCAAGGTTGCTAGTTCCTGGGACTTTAAACTCTTTTGTTGGTTTCCCTACACTTGACTGTTTCTCTGCAAATAGTCCCCTTTATTAAACTCCCTTCAATTAAGCCCTTTGAGTGAGCCATCTGTTTCCTGCCAGTACTCTGAATAATGAGGTAGTGAGGAAGAGTGAGTTTGTGTTGCACGTGTTGTTTGAATCCAATCTTGTTATCATGTATTTCTAAGATTTATCAAAATAATGTAAGTTCTGGGGTTTCTTGGATATTTGTATCTAACATGAACAGTTGCTCAAATAATTAATATAGGATTGCAAGAACTACATTAGACACTCCAGAAATTTGCTCAACAGTTTTGGTTTGATAATCGCACAGTCCCCCATGCTGACATTTGACACTATAAGAAGTTGGGGGTGGGGGAGAGAAAGTATCATTACCATGAGTGACACAAAGTTTACAATTGAGTATACAATGCTTTAGGATTCCTAGAGGTGATAAGGTTTTCTTTTGTTCCTCACAGCCTAAAATGAGTCAACATCATTATCAACATAAACAGACCTCTTGCAGAAATCCTAGCCTGGAATTTAATCCACCAGAAATGTTCTATTTGGAGAGATTTTTTTGTATAACTATAATCAATAGCAATAAAACAAATTAATATGATATCTATATGCCTTTAGCACCAAACACTTCCAAGCTAAACTAGGTCCAATATCAAGCCTCAGATATTTAGTTCAACTGTAGGTTAGTAAACTGGCAACATTTTTATTGAGGTCTCAAATATTCCCTTACTTAGTCAAGGAGCATTTACTGGTCACCTGTGTGGCCAGACTCTGTACTGGAAGTGACGATAGCATGGTGTTCCTCAAAGAGTTCTTAGGTTAGAGAGGGAGCGTGCACATTAATTTGATAGAATTAAAGAGTTAGAATAGACACAAGTATAATTGCTATGAGAGTAGTCATGATTAAGACTCTCTAGGAGAGTCAGGAACGTTTCCCAGAAGAGCAAGTATTCAAACCAGGAGCCCAACCTCAGGTGCATTCTGAGGTTGCAGTTGTGTTGCAGCAGGTTGGAGAGTAGGGGTGATGGGAGGAAGCAAAGCTGAGTCCAGTGAGGCAGCACCTTAAATGCCTTGCTGAAGGCTCTAGACTCTATCCTGTAGGCAATGTGGAGACTGAGGATCTTAACCAAGGAAATGGTGAGATCAAATTTATATTTTGATCACATTTTTATGGGGGCAGTAGTGTGGATGATAGAATAGAGGGGATCAGGAATGAGCTTGGACAGGCATTTGAAAGCTTGTGCATTCATCTACACACACAAAAGATGGTGAGAGCCTGAACTAAGCATTGGCTGAGGCATTGATTCGAGAGAGGGAATCGAACTAAATACTTTTCTGGGAGAGAATTAAAAGACTATCCCAGGCGAAGGGGCATGTTAAATGTGCCCTGTGTTTATGTGCAAAACCAAATCAAATGTATGAATATTAAATAAAAGTCAAATTCATAGGAGTTTTAAAGGACATTCATGTTTCAGGCCATAAATGTCATGTTTTCCTTAAACAAGGTAATGGATTTGAAAGTGCTTTGTAAACAGTTTCACCAATATTAGGAACTTCCATCATAAGGATAGTATATGAGTTGCTCAGGTGGGTGAACTAACAAGATAAATGCCAGAGGGGAATCTTCCAGTTCCCTAGTATGCTAATGCTGTATGCAAACCAATGGATACAGGGGTGGGGAGAGGTGTGAGAAAGGCAAGGAGAGAGGAGATGTGGACAAAGGATATTCAAAGTGCCTGGCATATTAAAGCTGTTTAATTATATATTTTTAAGATTTTTAATTCAATGGGTGAATGAGTGCATATACATGCATATTATAGCTTGAATAAGTTATATCATGTGCAGAATCAGATATGCAGTACTAAGCATTGGATGACAATTACAAGCATAATAACTGGAAAGAAGAAAAATTTCCACAGGGCTATACACACACACTGGCTTGGCCATTTTTGACTAAATCAACAGATTACTACTGACCTCTTATGGATTACTAACCAACTGGTTGAATGAGTCATTCTTTAACTGGCTTAATGAATAAGTCCAATTCCAGTCATAAGTCTTAGGTACTGTATGACCCAGATCTCTTTGGTCAGCCTCCAGCGGCTCTAAAATGAATGAGTAATTCTTCCAAAGTTATATTTTTGCCAGCTTTTGTCTTTTTAGACAACCTGATTCACAGTTCTCAACTGGGCATGTTCCAATTTTTTGTGTTAGTCTAGGAGGGTGTTTACTGGCCCTAAGAGGTTGCCTAATTTGTCTTACATTATATGCATCACACATCATGTTTTCTTAGTCCTAATAAAATGATCCAAACTATTAACTATTTAACTATTTTATTTTCACAGTAAATTACTAAAAGGTCATGGAATGAAATTCTGTTTTTTAAAAAAATAATTACATTGAAATGTAAATATTTAAATTCGCATTGCAAATACCAATGAAATTTCAAGGTCTTTAAAATATAGGTGCTTACTAAAAATAATGAGGGGGAAGAAGAGCCACCAGGGCAAGAGCAAGTCACTAGGGTTTTGTTGTTGTTGTGTTTTTAAATTTTATTTTATTATTATCTCTAGTGGTAGAGGCTGGTGCTGAAAGGGAATCACAATGTAGCTCCAAAGGCAGAAGTTCAAGTTGCATGTGGGAACTGGATCATCAAATAGGAGATGACAGCTTTTATCTGTACCCGAAAATATTTATTTTTGAAATAATTGTTGAAACTATGAGGGGAGGGGCAAGGCAGTGGGAAACCATCCAGCAATGTATGGAAAAATTGTCAGATTCTTAAAAGGTTTCAAATTCTGATTCCCTGTTTTTGTATTGAGGGAACATGTCATAGAATAGGAGTCATGTGCTGAGGCTTTCCACTTATTAGGAAGTCAAAAGTTTGTCATTCATTTGGATTATATTTTCTTTTAAGCAAAACAATCTTTAGTCTCTTAAAGCTAAAATATGATAAATTATACTGAAGTGTATAGATAATGCAGATATTTATGCGGAGGTTATTGCAAAATCTATTTATTTTTAAAATGCTAGTGTTAGCATTTTAATCACTTCTTTTTTAAATAAGAGCATCCACATAAGACCAATGACTATTTCCGTGGGGAGCACGGTTAAAATTCAATAAGAGAAAACATTTTACTTTTATGCATTCTTAAATCTCAATAGATATATGATTTTGAAAAGCACCAAAATGTTGTAATATCTTCCTGATGAAAAAGTTATATTTTTTTCTATGTTCATTAAAAGTTCCCATTATTTGTAAGCTGGCAGACTGTCTTCAAAAAGTTTTTTTTAATGAAAAAAAAGGGGGGGACAATACATCGCATAATTACATTCCCAGTTTGCATTAATAAAGTATTATACTTGTAAGTTTTACAACTAGAAGTAGCACTGTGGTTGTCATATGTTACAGTACACACAATTTGATTGTTACAGAGCAGACATCTGCCAGAAACATTTCAGTTTAGCATGATGAATTTACCTTAGCCCTGTCAAGAATCACATTACAATGCCAAAGTATTGCTTTGAATATATGTTGAAAAACAGAAATAAATTTGTTGAGGTAGGGTTTCAAATCCCCTCAGAATCATGTCATTACTGTTATTGTGGCTAGGCACATGCAAGCTCAAGTTACTCCGTGGGGGATTTACCAATAGTGAATGTCACTCATTTAATCAGGACAGCTAAAGAAAAGATATTGTTGACTGTGGGTGATGCAAGGAGTTTATCAGCATCACAGCAAGGATTCTAGCATACTCCATTTACATAAAAGTATAAGGATATTTAAAACATAATTCCTTTCCGAGCCACTTAAACATATTCACATGGGAAGTTGCTTATCTGTAACCCTTTTTTTACTGCTAATGATATGTTTTTCTGAAAGACTTTGCCTAACTCTAATAAAGACTATATTTGCCTCAAAATACTGAATTATAGCCTTTGTTTGTTCAAATAGTGGAATTTACACTTTCCTTGTGTGTGAAGTGCAAGGTTATTATAAGGCAGACAGTAGGAGCTTCAAACAACCGGCAGATTCCTCCAAATTCACTCGGGAACTACTGACACGTTCATTTCCAGTGTCTTTGGGAGCCTAGCTAGATCATAGTCTCCTCAACAGCATGCCTCAGAAATGCCAGCTGAAATTTTACTCTAATTTCTGGAAAGGCTTGTGAATTCTATCAAGAATTTGCTGCTCACTGTGGGAAGATTTTATGGTGTAGACATGACCACATGATAGGCTTCTTACTACCCTAGCAACTTTTAAAGTCTAAGATGCAGAATAAAGACTACTGCCTTAATAATACCAAAGGGGCACAGCCACATAGGCAAGATTGTGAGCAAGGTTCACAGTTTAACTACCATAAAATTTAGCTGCCGCTTTCATTTGAGAAATGTGGCAGATAAAAGCAGTTTCAATATTGCACCATTGCATTAATGTAGATGTCGCACAGATATATTAAATTTTTTCCTCTCAGCACCATGCTCTAAGAAAGTAGTAAAAGTATTATGTTTGCATGATACTGATTTGACATGTAGTCTGAGAAATATATGAAATGTATTTTTAAAGGACTTGGCTTATGAAAAGTCATATCTGAGGGAGTGTGGAATCAATTCTCAGGGATAGTTTATGGTCCAGGAACTCTTACAAGGTAATGGGAGAAACTGGAGTATATATATATATATACATATATATATATATATTAATATCCTACATTGAAAAAAGAAATATTAATATCCTATATTGAACTTCATCATGAGAGAGGAATAAAATGTATATAATCCCTTTTTAAGTTTATATTTACAACATGTCAACAGTATTCACTTAGTCTAAAAATCAGGTTGTCATTTTCCAGTTTGCCTTTTGTATCTTCTAGATTCTTTCAAGTCAGCTAGAAATACAGATTTCTGTCATATTCTGGTAACCTAATATATAAAAAGATCCTAGAAAACAACTTTCAAGGGTGTATTCATATAAACAGAAACAAATATATATAGTATGTATATATTATTTGTACATAGGAGATATATATATATTTATATATATCTGCTTGTTATATATATCTGCTTGTTCAATGCAACCACTTATATCCTGGAAAAGTGTCCAGAATAACTGTTATGAAGAAGATTTTCTGACACTTCTATAGCAAAATCTGATTATAATATAGACATGGGAATTCTAGCTGTCTCCTCCCAAGAGGAGGAACCCATGGCAAAATAGCCCAGATAAACAGAAAGCATGGCAGATAGAGAACAGATAAATAAAATTATACTGTACTAAGAAAATATTAATAGATACCATTGGAAGTGTGTCAAAAAATTTATAGAACAGCAAATTGTGGTACAACAGGCTATCATATCACTGCAGAATAGCAGAAAAAGAACACTGTACTCGTGGGGAAAATATTCTTTTTATTAGAACTATGGAAAATCCTTTTTTGTATGAATTTAGAAAGTTGGGACATCATAACTAGTCTGGTATCTCTCCAACATATCTTCTATATTAAAATCAAAATAGATTTCAAGTCTGCCTATTTGCCTTCTATAGTCTGGCAAAGGGTATTAATACTATAAATCAAAACTATTTCCTCTGAAGTTACTTGTATGATGAAGCATGTTGAATTTTTCATTTGCAAAAGTTTCAGAGACATTTTGGCAGCCTAATACCACTACTCATGGGGCTCCATCACTGGCTTTTAAATTAGGTAAAATATGAGAAACTCAGAAACTGACACTCAACATTCTTTCTGAGACACAAGCTTGCAGCACCAACGTTCTTAAGAGGAAAATTGCAGTCTATGAAACATTTCCAAAAATAGAAAATATCATTTAAATCACTTAATAGTATTGTGTACATGTTCCTTTTATGTGCACAATCATTTTAAAGAATAATTTGAAATATTAAGCTAAATTAATTCTGAAAATACAGGAGTTTGTATGCATAGTAGCAGGACCTTGGAAAAAATAACACTAATCACCTGTGGGATGATTTTTTTTTTTACTATAGCAACATCCCTGAACCTGAGCATCTATCGGCATCATATGTATTACTCTTCTCTTTGCATTCTGTCTGTGGACATTTTTCTTATGACTTCTGGCTTTCCTTTTATACTTGAGGTCTATTTTCATCCATCACTTTGCATTCTTCCCCCAGATTGCCTATTTATAAATAAGACCTCCTTAGTCCATCTTCCTTCTTTCCCTGTGCTTTTCTTCAACATCCTCTTTCCTCTTGACATTCTTGGTATCATTCAATTAATTTGGCACACATTTTTTTAAGTGGCCACTTTCTTCTAGGCACTGGGAAGACAAGATAAATCAGAGGTGGCCCCTGCATTTATGGAGCACACAGTAGACTTAGGGAAATAAAGAAGTGAAAAAGTCATTAAAATACATTGTAAGAAGACAGAGAAATGTGAAAATTGTATGGGATTGCAGAATACTGAAGCTTGAGAGGAACACGAATTATGATGGAAATGTCATTTGAGTCAGTTCTTGAAAGATGATATAAGGCAGATAAGAGAGAAGAGGAAGGACCACTGAGGCAGGAGGAACAGCATCTATAAATATATGAAGTGGTGAAGAGCACAGAATGTTCTAAGACCAGGGAATGTTCAATGTATACAAGGAGAACAGGGTAGGAGATGAGACTGAAAATAAACTGTGGCTAAATTGTGGAGGTTTTTCCAAAATTTTATGCCATGCAAAGTAATTTAGATTGTATCCTATATGCAGTAATTTAAAGCCCTAAGTGCAGTTTCAGGTTTTTGGTATAGATAGATCATTTAGGAAAATAGAGTGGGAGATATTGGAAATGAGGGAGAGAGAAGAGAGAAAGTGAGACCAGATATGAGTCTGTTACAATAGAGAGGTAAGCAATTGTCTAGAAGCCAATGCTACTGAGGCTATAGCAGTGGGTTAAAGAGAGGTTGGGGGAGGGGTGGAAAGATGAGACATTCAGAAGATAAACTGATGATCAAACAGATGGGACTTAGTAATAGGATGTGAGAATGAGAAAGAGTAAAGAGTCATGGACAACACCAGGTTTTTATCTTGAAGAACTGCCTTATATTATTGTCACTTAACAAATATAAGGAACATTAGATGAATGGAATGTACTAAAAATGAAGGCCTAATGCAATATGGAAGTTAAATTATTCATGCAGTTTGACATGTAGGATGGGATCTCGAAAAAGAGGTCAGGACTAGAAAAGTAAATTTGAGAGTTGTTTTAGCCTGGATAGGATTGTCCTGAAAGAAGAGCCTGAAGCAAGAATACACACACAGTTTATTTGGGAGGTGATCCTGCAAGCAAGACATAGGGAATAGGAAAACAGAGACCAGCAAGGAGGAAACACCAGTTTAAGAGCATTATTGAGGCTGTCACTGTGGGTAGTGGTGCTCAACTCCACCAGTACTGCTGAGAAAGGACTCTTCCCAGAAATGTGCATCTGAAGGACAGCAGGGCAGGGACGTTAATGCATAAAGCCTTACTCCATTGGCTAACATTTCTTCCAGTGGTAACATCCCACATTTCCAAGCTACACTTATACTCTGGCCAATCTTGCTTCTGGTTGAGCTAGAACTCTTGGTGCAGAAAACTAATAAGGGGCTTATTGATGCTAGATTTGGTCAGGATGAAATAGGTAGAAGCCCACATGGAACTGTCCACACCATTCACAGCTGAAAACAGATTTGGCACTTACAGGATGTGAGTCAGGAAATCAGATGTGTGTGCTATAAGAGACAACTAAAAATAAGTGCTAGTTGGAGCTGCTAGACTTGATGAGATCACTAGAGTAAACATAAAGACCAGTACCTTTTGAAATGCCCAGATTTCATTGCAAATCCATTGAAGTACTTGTATTTATTTGTATATGCACTTTGCTGGAAAATAAGTTCATAGTTTTCACCAAGTTCTCAAAGTGGTTCTTGATCCAGAATAGTTTAAGAAATACAAATTTGGAGCAGGAATGGAGGCATAAGAAAAGAAATTTTGGAAAAACAATGTTTAAGCCAAAGAGGAAAAGATGGAAAAAGAAATAAGCAACTAGGCTTTGGAATAAAGGATTGAGTTAGATCTGGGCTCTGTAACTTACTGCTATGTGAATTTGAGCAGGTTATTACATTTTCTGAGCCTTATAATACTCCTCTGTAAAACAGATAAAATGGAGATAATAATGCATATCACAGTGGTGGTGTGAGTATGCAATGGGAAAGGGGTGCCAGATACTTAGGATAAAGCAAATACTCATTACATGAAGAATTGTCAGAAAGGTAGAAAAATAGGAAGAAACAGTGTAATAGAATCCATTCAAAAGTTTCAAAAAGAAGCAAATAATAGTTTTAATCAGGTAAATAAATAAAATATATTAAAAATGGTGTATTGAATTTTTGATGACTTTCAAGAACAATCAAAATTCAATGGATGGATAGAGGTGTTCAGGATAGTAGTGTGTTGAGCAGCAAATATTGAATTGTCCAAGCAGACTTATACAAATCAGACATCACACCCAGTATCAAGCTTTACAAATCATTTTAAAGATATTCTCAAGAAGCACAGATGAAGCAGAAAGTTTTAGGACATATGTATGGTTCCTCAGGCTCTTCTTTTTACATTACATGTATTATCACTGGCCCAGAATCATGTAGGAGCCCTCCAAATAAAGTCTTTCAGGGTTACTTTACACAGTTGGGAGCATTTAAGTTATGAAACATCTTCATTTTATACCCAAGAGAGTTCTATAATTTATGAGACATCCTCCAAGGAGCAATGCCTCATAAATCTATAGATCCTGGGTGTATTTACTATAAATAAACCTTTACTCAGAGATATTCTACTAAGGGAATTCTGTGAATAAATTCTCTTTCTCCTAGCAAATAGTATTAGTCTATTTACATGGAAGTCCAATGGATAAGGAGATTAGATCAATTGACTTTTCCTTATTTTCTTTCACCTAGGGGTTCTCTCCACCCACAAAGAGACTGAATGGATCACAAGTCAACTGCTTGAACTCTTTTCTTCTCAATACACTACTCATTGTCACACCCACCTCTAACCCAAATGCCCAATCACATTTCTCTTTCAGTAGGTAAGTATTTTCCTCTGGAATGATTTTGGTATATATTTTCCAGAACTTTCTTTAGATATTTATATACTTATTTATGTATATTGAGTCAAAAATGAGTTTATAGTGTGTATATATTCATATATGCACATGCATATAGATAATCATATTTATATCTTCATGCACACATATGTAGTTTTGAGATTTTCTTTTTTTTTTTTTGCTTGAACAGTATGCCTTGGAGATCTTTCCACAGCATTTCATGGAGTCTTACCTCAATCTTTTAACAATGTCAACAAATCTTTTACTTGCCAGTTAAAAGTTAATCTGCCATAATTTCAAGGATGCTGGTAGAAGACACAAGACTGATG